>NC_038246.2:26861455-27069019 GCF_000004515.6 Glycine max | reverse complement strand
CCCTAAAAAATGCTTAAACTCTGTTAACCACTCTACTTTCCCACACAAGGGACATCCGACAAGGTCAATGCACCCCCCATGAACATACACAACATATAACATATGAACGTGGGCGTCATCAAGTACATGACCATGGATGAATTAAAGCTCCTAAGCATCCCCTCAGAGATGCTTAAATTCTTTAACCACTCTAGTTTCCCACACAAAGGACATCCGACAAGGTCACTGCACCCCCCCCCCCTCCCACGAACATACACAACATCCAACGTATGAAACATGTGCATCATCAAGTACAATGACCATGGATGAATTAAAGATCCTAAACATCCCCTCAGAGATGTTTAAACTCCTTAACCACTCTATTTTCCCACACAAGGGACATTCGACAAGGTCAATGCACCCCCATGAACATACACAACATGCATCATCTCAATGCATTTCCAACATCATCAACATTTAATTTCAATATCATTCTCAACATAAACATCATCTCATCTCAATGACATTATCAACAACAACAACAACCTCATTTCATATTAACATAATCATCAATAATAACATCAATTCATGTTGACATGATCATCATTAGCAACGTCATCTCAAATCAATATCATCATAAATATCAACCTCACCACGTATCATTTAAAGTCATCAATAGCAACATCAACAGTAAGTCACATTCCGCATGTACATATATCTTTCATGCTTGAGATTCACACTCCCCAAGTCTTCAAACAACACAAGTCAAATAAGGATAATAATTTTATTCATAAACAATATGTATATCGCATCCCATTCGTCGAAAACATGGTTTTTTTTAGAAAAAAAAAATTCAGCATGCAACAGGGATAGACATATATTATCATAACTAGGTTCCCTGACCCTAACCATGGTGTAAAACAGTAAATTTATAATAAACTCACCTCACCTATCATGAGCTTCCCGCCGGTTCCTCTTAGCGTCACTTAGAGGTCTCTCTCTTGTTCACGCTTGTCGGTCCAACGCAAGTCTCTATTACGCCAAAACGAAGGAAATTACTATGGATTTCAGAAATAGAGTTAACAACAATACTCTGAGTCAAATACTCATGTCACTACATGAAAGGGCTGAGGGTTGTTTCGGATTTTACGAAAAGGAATATCATTTTGAAATTTCGATCATGCCAATGTGACCAGAGTTCAGTGAAGGTCACGAAAATAACATCCATTTCATAAAAAGATAACTTTTACAAAGTCTTTTTCTCTAAGTTTTTTCGAAGGAAGCGTAAAACGTACAATGATGGTTCCAAAGTCATAAAAGATGCAAAGATAAGCTTAAACTACCAAGGAACAAGCTTAAAATCATGGTTACCTCGAAGAAAATCATGAAGGTCAGATTGAGCTTCGTTCTCTACCGAAACCTCGAGACAAGCTTGGAAGATTCCACTCCGATTAAAGGGTTCCTCTTGGTGTGGGGTTTTAACGGAGAACTACGGTGGCTTGCAGCGGCCACCGGTGGTTGTGGGTGGTGGAGAAGAAGCTTGGGATGTTGGAAATGGTTTTGGGGAAGAGGATGAGAAAGGAAAGGCTATTTTTTCCAAGGCTACATGAAAAATAAGGCTTGCAACACTTAAGTGTTTTCTGCTCTCGGGAAAGGAAGCATCTCGAACACACCAGAAGTCATAACGCAGATTGCAACGGTCAGATTGTTCACGGCTGTTCTATTAACCTCCAGTCCAAATTTCAAGATGATCCAACGGTTTACAAATTCAAGAGGTTGTTTTTACCGAGAGAGCTTCAGGCAGCTTCCTTGAGAAGCTTTTCTCGAGAGACTTCTTTGAGAAGTTTCCTTGAAAGGCTTTTTTGAGAAGTTAGAGTTTTAACTACCCACACCCTTCTAATAACTAAACTCACCTCCTAGAAATAAAACATGGATAAAACAACACAATAAATAAAATTAAACATCAATTATAATTACTAATAATATTTTAGGGTGTTACATCCCTAAAATAAAGTAACTAAATAAAAAATAATTAGATTTTTTGTTCAGAATTTTCTAAAAAAGAGACGAGTATGTAGTACTTGAGCTAACTTTTGGGTAAAATGACACGAGAGATAAAAAGAAAAGAAAAATATGTTTTCCACGTTATTTTTTGTATTTTAAATTATGTGGCTATCCGATAAGGAATGGAGGCATTGAAAAACTTAAAATATGCATTTTGATTACTTTATTATAAAAAACAACTTCAAAACAAAAAAAAAACAAAGAAAGTGGAAAATGGGTTGTTGTAAAAGAAATGGTTTGTATCAAAGTCTAGTTAATTTATGTTTTTTTAAAGCCAATATATATATATATATATATATATATATATATATATATATATTAGATAAATAAGGATTAGGATATGCCACAAGGAGTAACATATCGTGTCATCCGCGACACTGTCTCCCTAAAAATGCTTTGTACCTTAACATAATTAACAGAATCTATTATGACTACAATGTTAGAATTTTTTCATATATTCTTGTGGGCTATAATTAATTGTAATATTTTGTTTTACCAAAAATAGATTAATATTGTTATCCATTTGATGATATTTAGACCCACTAATAATGTGATTAATTATTTATGAGCTTTGGACACCTAATTCTAATTTGTGTAAGAAAATAATGTGGACCTAACTACTGGGCTCATAATGGCAAGTGCTTAGGGATAATAAATAGCAAAGCTAGGTTCCTTTGCGGTCACATTATCAATTGTTCTCTAGGGTTTGTCCCATTGAAAACTCTAGAATTTGAAGAGTGTGATTAGACAAATGAAAGCTTAGCTTTTGGGGTTTTGTAGGTCATGCTACGCACGTGCGATTCTCATCTTCTTGACCATGTCTTCAATAAGTGTTATGTCAGTGTTCTAAACTCAAACTCGTTATTAGTAGATTTATTTATTTTACATTTGGTATCCGAGCCAATTTTTATATGATTCAGAACCTAATTGTTATTTATTGCGTTCTTTTGGTTTCGATTATTATTATGTGTTCATATTCGTCATATGATTATGGTCAATTTCGTCATTGTTAATTGCAATTGAAGAATCTGGATTTTTTACTAAATTGTCGTCCCTACAATCTTTTGTTCCAATTAATTAATATTATATTATGTATGCATTTTGTTATATTAATATAAGCAACTAGATTTGTTATTTTGTAGGATAAAAAAAGGATATTTTTTTTATTGTGCATGTTTTCAAACACAATGGTATTAAGTTATTTATTATTTTTCAATTCAAGCTAGTTGTTGTACATTAATAAATATTATTTATTTTATTGGTTACTGAATGCACATTAGATTTTGGTGTTAAACCTATTGTGCACAATTTGTTTCATGATGCATGTGAGATTCCAACATGATTTATTAGGAATTACTAATAATGAATTTGTGGTAAATGCCTTGTGAGTTTGAATCTATGATATACTCACTGAACCAAACCTATTCACTTTACTTGCAAATAGTGTTATTCCGAGTCAGCATGATAATTCATAAAATCAACCATGTTATTCGTAATGAATTTAAAATGAGATTATATATGTATATTTATACACTCTTATAAAAATCATATTAAAACAATCATAATTCATAACATTTTGAATAAATAAAATCTTTAAATAAACGACAACACCTCAACGCATCCAAATAAATATAACAAACATAACTTAGTGATTCCCAAAATCGCAAGACTCAATTCTTTGGTTCCTAGAATCAATGTAGATCTCAAATTCTTCAAATGGTGTATGAGCTCATATTCCATGCAATGATGTCTCACTGCCTTTCCTATCATAGATGGCAATATCAAGAATCATTTTCTCATCACAGATGGAGGTATCTATAATATATCTCATCCTCCCAAATAGAGGTATCTCATAAATTTCATCAACATCTCAAATGGAAGTATCATTTAAATATGCATATAAGTATAAACAAACCATATTCAATCATTCATATAGAAGGCACCTAAAAAGAAAATATCATAAAATAAATTCAATTTACATCTACATATATATACTATTCATGCTCCAATTTTTTGTTGCTACTATTATGCAATCTAAATGTACTTTAGCTTGCAAATACATTCTACTATTAGACTAAATGCATCCAAATATACATATATATATATATATATATATATATATATATATATATATATATATATATATAAGTATCACAATGTTTCAAAAGGAAAGGAGTTCAATACTCATCAATTTTATATTTGAAAGCTAATTTAGCAATTTCAATTGAATTAGTACCACACAAATTTTCCTTCATTATTTTGTCACCTAAAACACCGTAACACATATCTCTGACTTCCAAACTTTTGAATTCGAACACAAGAAAAGAAGAAGTGTTGTCACTGCAATTTACTAATATGCCAAAAATTAAATTTCCCTATAGCAGGACTTGTATAATTTATTCGCTAATAATTATGCCTAAGGATTTTTTCTTGATGAACTTTTATATCTAGAATACATAACACTTTCTTTAAAAACTATACCATCGAAGTTTAAAAAAATAGTTTTACTAACCTCTTGAAGTAAGTAATTCGTGTTCTTTGTTATCTTTTTTCTCTTCTACCAATTAGTTTGACTATTTTTTTTGTTTTCTTTCTTGTTCTCAATCTTTGAGCAACCCACTAATATCGAGAGAGATTGTTTATTTGTGTGTTTCTAGGAAAAGGAATTGTCTATCCTTATATAAATATTGTACATAACTTGAAATTATATCTTTTTAAATTTGTTTGGCTAACCTTTCTTTGTCTCTTATTTTTACTATCTTTAACCAATATAATATATTATTATACTAACATCTTTTCAAAATAAAAATAACAATCTAATATATTAAAACAATTTATTCTATCTTTTATTTACTAAAAGATATATTTAGATATCTTTATCCAAATAATTATTGGACTATTTTTGGAATATTACATGGTTCACATCCAAACCAAGCTTAAATCTCACCAAATTGACCATAATGAAAAATTCATTAGTTAAACATGCCTTAAATAGCCTACCTTCTTTCCTCAATAACTTTGCTAAATATGAGATAAATAATACACATGATTCAAATGCCACACATATAGAGAGAAATTAAATTCCTTTATGTGTGTGCAACACCAAAACCATGTAGTGTACCTAATATCATCAAAAATAGATTCAACTTCCCATCTTCCTTGGTTGAACACAATGTTATTCCTCTTTTTCCATATCATCCAGATTGTTGAAATCCATACCGCCCACCAAGTTAGCCTAGCTTTTGTTCCATCAAAATTTCTTGAATGTTGCCTAAAGTGGGCTAGGAGTTTCCTGTTTCTCCTATCCATTGATAACATCTTCTCAATATATCTTGTGCCTTATTGCATTTGAAAAAAAAATGTGATTTGTTATTCCAATTTTAAGTTGCAACAAACATAGTTGAGATCACCTCCTAGAGGAATTAATGATTTCCACACAAACCCTTTTGTGTAGGTTGTCTCTAGTCTGAATTCTGTTATGAAATGATTTCCACACAAACCCTTTTGTCCTTGATGGCACTTTTAGTTTTCAGATTTATTTAAGGAACTTCTCATGCTCTCTTCTTCTCCCCTGGTACAACAATTTTGTACTTACCAAAATCCAGAGCTAGGACACGTTAGGGTGGACGTGACCAAAGTGGGCTCCTAGACTTCACACATCGGCTTCGAGAGTGGCCTTTTTCAAGAGGATAGGAGGGGGGACTTGCAAGCTCCCCAATCTCAAAGGAGAATATCTGATGTTCGGGGTTGTAGTCTTGATAAGTAGAGGGTGACAAGTTTTTTGAGCCCCCAAGTGTGGAAGAGTGTTTGTCCGCTGCTAGGTGTGGTAACCTTGACAAGTGAAAGAATTATAGGTCGATGTGGCTTGTCAAGCCCCTGAGTCTAGACAAGTGTTGTCTGAGTTATTTCTGTTGAGTTTTCCAGGATGGACATGTCTTTGATCTTGTAGATTAAGTTTGGGGTGTCAGGTGAGGGAAGTCTATAGATTTGACAACTCTGCCCTTTTTCTGATCGTTGGAAGGTGCATTGAAGACATATGTTACGTTTTGTTTGTTGCAGGCGTGTGCGGCACACGCGCAGTACTCTTTCATACATGTCACTTGTAGAGTGGGCATGCATTGGAGTTGTGGTGTGTGGGTGAATTGGGGTGTGTCGTGGTGCAAAAATTTAGAACACCACTTCTGCTCTTGCCAGTTACCGAAAAGTCCGTCTGATCGAGGCCGTACCCGAATCAAATAAACATTAAAAATGCAATATCTAGGAAGTGATCCTAGGTCGTCTCCCAACGTGCAATGGTCAACCAAATGTTCATAACAGATAGTAGGAAAACAGTAATGAATTGAGGGGGGTTGTTTGCTTTTGTAAATTAAACAGCGAGTAAAATTGAATTAGAAAATATCAGGATTAAAACACGTTGCTTCCCCTTGATTCACAAGCAAGTCTCTTATCCTAGGTTGCGAGAATTTATCCTTTATCAATTCAACCACTTAATCCAACCCTAAATTAAATTACTAAGCGAAATTTAACATAAGGCATTCATTATGTGATTAAGCAACACATACACCAATTAATCATGAACGATCATTAAGCATGAATGTAAATTAAGCGCAGAGACA
This sequence comes from Glycine max, assembly GCF_000004515.6. Classification (NCBI taxonomy): domain Eukaryota; kingdom Viridiplantae; phylum Streptophyta; class Magnoliopsida; order Fabales; family Fabaceae; genus Glycine; species Glycine max. Next base: position 27,062,360 of record NC_038246.2, on the reverse strand, counting down.
ATTAATCAAGCACTAAGCATGCATGAATTAATAGCAACAAATGCAGAGTAATTGGTGAAGAGGAAAAACTGATTAGAATTTAATAGTAATAATAGAACCTCAAAGAGAACTATGCTTGATCCTCAAGAGAAAACAACGCTGGAGACTTAGCCTTCCATTAATAAATAGAGAATGGAATTATAGATTGAAGCAAGAACGAAATTTTATTGCTAAAACAAAAAGTGACTAAAACAAAAAAGAGAGTAGCACTCTAAAACTAAAACGAAAAAGAGAGAGAGAGAAGAGAGCCTAAACTAGAACCTTGGTGCTATTATATAGTTTTCAGCCCTAAAGCTTACAAATCTGTTTTATATCCAAGCCCATAACTAAAATAAAATATAGATAAGATAAGATAAGATCTAGATGAAATCAAATCTAAATAATATCTAGATAAGATAAAATTTGGTAGAATAAAATAGTCTGCTCTCTTCAAGTCCAAGCCCAATTCTGGATTCAAGCCCAATTGCTTATAATTCTCCTGAAATTAAATTAAAAACACAAAATTAATCCAGTAGGCCCAAATGATAAAACTGCATAATTAATTTGACAATTAAGACTAATCAGTAATTAAAAAGGTGAAAAAAGGGTTAAGAAATAGGAGAAAATAATGGCACATCATCGTCTCCCTTTTAAATGGCGTGGGCGTGTGCGGCTTCACGTCGTACCAGTGGGGGCATTTCTCGCCCTCGTAGGAGGACGCGACCTTTCACTGCTTTTAGGGAGCCTATCCTGGTTATTGTGATCTTCCCCTATTTTGCTTCTGGGGGTGTGAGGAGAGGTAGTGGCGGTGGAGATGTTAGGGCATCTCCTCGCACTGGGTTGTCATCATCCACACCTGTCGTCGCTAGCTATGAGTGGGTAAGGGATGACGTTCTAAAATATAAGTCCTCTCTCACCTCTACGACAAGTGTCGTTGCTCTTCAACACTAGGTTAAGCTAGCGAGCCCTGAAGACACTTGCAAGTTAGTCGTTCAGGCTTGCGGGAGTGATGACTTCCCTTTCTGGAAGGCGGCGTCAGGCAGTCCACCCTCATCTTTTATGTATATGTGTCTCTTTGAGGTCTTGGGTCTTATTCTCCCCTTGATCGCTTTCCCATATGCTTTGCTTGAACACTTGAATGTGGCTTCTTCTCAACTCCACCCAAACATTTGGGATATGGTGAGAGCTTTTGAAATTTTATGCCCTTTCTTCAACATCCGGCCTAATGTGCCGATCTTCTTATTTTTTTTTCCAGATGAAATTAACTAACAATATTGGTTGGGTCTACTTGAACAACGTGCCCAAGAAGCTATTTGAGCTTGACTCAAACGTTTTTCATCGCTTCAAGGATCATTTCTTTAAGGTCCTAGCTACTGGTGTCGTGGCTGATGGTCTGCCACAAATGTTCAATAAGGACGGGGAACCCCGCTTCTCGTTCTACTGGTAGCCTGACCCTACCAGGTTCAAGTTGTTTGACGAGGATTTGTTGACCCTTATAGAGAGGGTCAAAAAAGCTAGTTTGTCGGCGAGTGATCCCCTCACTACCGAGGATGGTAAAGTGCCTAACCTTGCCCTCTTTTGTGTTTGATGTCGATGTCAGCCGAAACTAACACTTGCTTGTGTTGTTGTTGCTTGTTTTGCAGGTATTATAGGTGACTTCGCCTAGAGGCCACTCGTGAAACAGGTCAGACCTGCAAGCGGGACTGTGCCACCGTCTATTGCTGCTTCTATTGATGGAAAATGAGGTTAACCTGCTGGTGAGGTTGGCCTTATTGTTGTTGTTGCTGAGGTCACCTCTAGTGCCCCTTCCTCTATTTTGGAAAAGAGGAAACAAAATTATGGTGTTGGGTCATCTGGTCGTAACAAGTCAAAGGTGTTTATGAGCCTTCGTGCCCTAAGACAAGCTGTAGGGTTGGCGCACAGTACGGGTCACCCTTCGATCATGGAGGATGTTTCTTTGGCTCCATCGACCGTCGAGGCTCCTACTACTGTTGTTTCTGCTGTACCTGTTCAGGAGGCCACTCCTGCTACTGGTGTTAACGTGCCAGCCACTTCAGCTGGTTCTGTTGTCGTTCCATCGTCCACCATCACTGCATCCTTGTTCAGCTCATGTAGTGTTGGTGTGGCGACTGCAAGTGCTCATATAGTGTCGCCTCCTCCTTCTTCGGCTCCACCCTTTGTTGTATTGGCGATGGCGTCACCTTCCTCATCTTCTTGTCCTCATGTCTCATTAGATCACCTGTACACCTCAAGCGATACTAATTCATTGTGGGGGTGCAAGTTACAGGTTGGAGCAAAAGACCCCAATTGGCTTTGTGTTAGACTTCGACAAAAATTTGATTCAGTTAGCCGAGGTGCAGAATGCTACAAATTCTGCCAATGTCTTTCTCCAGAGAAGTTTGGCGATTCTGGAGGAGAACGGACAACGTCACTAAAAGACTTTGCACCAGGTGGCGTCCTTAGAGGCGGAGGTTGCCAAATGAAGGGTTATTGCTTCCACTATTAGAAGAGTGGAGTTCCCTAAGGTGGCTAACACCACCATCGCCTTTGTTGAAGCCATAAGGTCCAACTACAAATTGTCTTCCAAAGTTGGTGGTGTGTTGGCCAAGTTGTTGCGCATCGGGTTGGATGGTAATGAATTGTTCAAATGCTACAAGGACTTATAAGTAGAGATAAAGGACCTGGCTGGCAAGGTGGAGGGCATTGTGGCAAAGAGGGACAAGCTCACGAAGGTGGTTGCTGATTTAGAGACCCAACTTAAGGAGTTGGAGTCTAGTCTGGAGGGGTCTGAGCTACAGGTTGCCAAGGAAAGGGAGGCCAAAAAAGAGCTTATGGAGTAGCTGCTCATTTACAAGAAGGAGACCATGGAGCGGTGGGTTTCAAAAGGTTGTCAGGCAGGCTAGGTTCTTCACCAAGGACCTTGACTTGGGTCTCTTTGATGCTTTCAAGGACGTGAAGGATGGTTTTCTACTTGACGAGGAAGAAATTACTGCAAAGGAGGAGGTTGTTGATGAGGAGCAGGGTTCTGAGGAGCAAGACGATGATGCCACTGTTAGGTTACCTTTTGTTTATCTTCTTTTCTTTTGCATGGTTGGATTTTTGGCCATACAGGCCTTGTAATTATGACAATTATTTTTTATTTTCCTTGAATGTGCATGCTTTCCTTTGATGACGAATTTCACACTATCTTGTGTGTATGTCATGTATGTTTCCTTTGCCTATGCAATGCTTCGTACTTGTTGTAGTATGAATAGACCATCGTGATTATGATTGTGGAATCTTTGACAGCACAGGAAGCAAGACCTTGTCAATGTAGAGGTAGGACCGTGATGGTCTTTAAAAAGTAGATGACAAGAAATCATCTTAGGTTTGATTTCAACTTGGTTAAATGTCTTGTCACCCATCTGGTGAGGCTTCCTTCTACTTTGTGGAGCTTTTCCCCTGATGCTTACGAGGAGTATATTTGACTTTCCCCTGGTTGAAGGTCTTATCAACCAGTTCGGGGGTTGGTCGCTTGACCTGCTGGGTTTCTCCTCTAATGGTTATAAGGAGTAAGTATGAGTTGCACTTGATTGAAGGTCTTGTCACTCATTTTGGTGATGGGTCATTTTGACTTGCGAAGCTTCTTCTCTGATGGTTTTGAGGAGCAAGTATGACTTCCACCTGATTGAAAGGCCTTGCCAAATAGTTTGGTGGTAGTTTGTGTTGTTGAACTTAGACCTTTGATTGTGGTCGTCATAGTTGCTGCGAGTGAGTGGACCTAGGGGATGCCTTGGGTTTTACAGGAGTACGTACCAAGGGTGGACCTTGGGTTTTGGAGGAATCTGTACCAAGGGCAGACCTTGGGTTTTATATATACTCGTATTCCTAGACAGATAAAAATTAGGAATAAAGAAGATCGTCAAGGACAGACCTTGTGTACCTCGAGTTCCTTTGAAGATGGAACTTAGAAACAGAAAGGGCTCACCAAGGGTGAACTTTAGGTTTGTCGAGCCTTGGACCGAGGATGTGTTTGCCCTGAGTTTTGACAAGCTTGTAGAGCTATGTCGAGGCTTTGTGAACCTGTGAGGATCACCAAGCGCAAAGCTTGGGTTTGACGAGTCTTATGTTCAGCACATGTGTTGTGCTCTTGCATACTTGGCACTTTTGGATAAGTGGCCTCAATAACTTAAGAGGGGGGGTGAATTAAGTTCAAAAATTTCCAACTAATAGATTTTAATCCCCTCTTTAAATGAAATATGGTAGATTTATAATGCAGAAGAAAAAGCAGCAATCAATTTAATTGATGTTCTTTAAAAGTTCAAGACAAAATCAATTGCAATAAAATAAATGAGATAAGAGAAGAGAGAATTGTAAACTCGATTTATACTTGTTTGGCCACTTCCTGTGCTTACGTCCAGTCCTGAAGCAACTCACTTGAGATTTTCACTATCTTTGTAAAACTCTTTTACAACTTCTGAACCACCTAAGGATTCCACTCCCTTGTGTTTAGGATTCTCACAATTCAAGAGACAAACAATCTCTTGATCACAATAAATCTTTTTATAAAGTACAGATGTTTTTCTCTATTTTAGAGATGATAATGCAAGTTGAAGATCTTAGAAGAATACTTAAATGATTTGCAAGTGTTTGACCAATGATTTGTTTTAGAGAGAATAAGACAATAAGTGTTTGACCAATGATGCAATCGTGCTCCGTAAGGGCATTGGATAGAAGACTCCAAGAAGATTGGGCCAGAGATGTAAGAGAAAGCCCTAGGATTCTCATAAGCCTTAGGGTAGATTTCGGGTCCATGGGCTAAGTGTGAGCCCACTTATCTTTGTACATATTAGATTAAGGTTTCATTATTTATAGGCCTTGTATTTAGGGCTCCATAATGTAGGTAGGGTACCCTAGAAATGTAAGATTTTTTAGCCCTTGTATTTTAGGGCACCTAGACTAGTTTTTGTATTAGGGGTAGTTTTGTAATTTCACATGCATTAAGTGAATATTTGATGTGTGTTGGAAAATAAATTTAATTGAATTGGGAGAAGCCCAATCCAATTAAATTTTAGAGGGGGAGGTGAGCATTTTCTTGCTACATCCCATTGCCACATCATATAGTCACACTTTGTGCATGTCCTTCATGTTTTACATGCCTCATGACACCAAAGCACACTTAGTGGAGAATCTTGGACTTGATCTTGGATTAGTGGGCTGAGCCATAGCTAAAATTCACTAATCATAATTAATGAAATTTTTGCTCCAAAATTTGGCTCCACAAATTCAATTTTAAATTCAAGTGAAATTTGAATAGAAATTCAAATTTCCCTCCAATTTTGTGACACTTAGGCTATAAATAGAGGCCATGTGTGTGCATTTTTTCAACTTTGATCATTTCAGAATTACACTTCAAAGTTCAGTCCTCATTTGAGGCACAAAATTTCGTGCTCCTCTCTCCCTCTCCCTTCACTCATATTCTCCTACCTTCAAGCTCTTATCCATGACTTCCTATAGTGGTGAGCTTCTTCTTGAATCATCTTCTCCTTGAAGTAGTGTCTCCAATCATCTTTCTTCCATCTCCATTCCACTACCATCGATCTTGAAGAAGCAAAGGACTCCATTGATGAAGAAGATCCAAGGCCTACAAGCTCTACATGGAGCTACATCACCCTTGATGGCTTTTCAAAAACTGTTGAAGAGATGTGACTTTTCAGAATATATTTCAAAAATTATCTTACTGGTAATCAATTACAGCCTCTTGGTAATCGATTACACAGTTACACATTGAAGGATCATGACTTTTCAATTTGAATTTCAGAAGTTTCGTTATTGGTAATCGATTACAAGAAAGTGGTAATCGATTATAGTATTTAAATTTCAAATTTCAAACTTCTTTTTGAAAAGTTTCTATCTATCTCTGGTAATCGATTACAATGCCTGGTAATCGATTACCAGTGGAAAAATCCTTATTTTAGCAATGATAAAATATTTTAAAACCTTTTTGTAATCATTTTGAAAATCATGTTTTTAGGCCAAACCTTTTTAATCAATAAGAGATTCTTTTAACAATAATAAACTAAGTCTTACCTTATTTTCTTGATCTTGAATTTTGACTTGAAGTACTCTTGTGTTGCTTACATCCTCGCATCATCAAAACCTTCATACGCATACATTCATATTCTCCCCCTTTTTGATGATGACAACCATCTAAAAGAGTATACAGAAAATATTTTTCGCGATATGATCACTCCCCTTTAAAGTTGCAATCGTTGCTTAGTAGAATAAATATTTTTAGAAAATATGCCATGTACCTTACATAGTTCTCTCCCACTTTGGCAACATAAAAAAGAAGGAAGTGTCGTAAAATAAACAACCATCCATATTGTCCAGAAAGATCCATACATGTCCAGAAGTGACTTAATCATTCACATAATAATCAACCAAGTGCTAAACTTTTCAAGTTCAAAACAAAATTATAAATGACCAAAGCATTCACATAATAAGCAACCAAGTACTAAATATATCAAGTCCAAAACAAAATTATAAATGACCAAGTTATAAACAAAATGTAGAAAGTTTGAAATAACAAGGAATTTAAAGACAGATAATGCTAGAGAAAATAGTATGGAAAAAGCTCTATAGATCTGTCGGAGGATCAAAGCATCAACGAATAAAACTCATTTCATCCTCAAGACATGTTATACGTGAATCCATAGCATCAAAACGATCACCTACAAAGGGCCGAAGATCCCAAAGTTTAGTAAGAACATCATGCAACAGTGAAGACGAGGAATCACGTTGCAGTGGTGGTGAAGGTGTACATTCATTAGGAACAGTAGGTGGAAGGTCTTGTTTCTGCACCCACTGACCATACATATCCTTCCAATGGCAAAAGAACGTTTAACCTTAACAAAGGGTTCATCATCTAGAGGGACATTAAAATGTTGGAGAAAAAGAGTGACAAGTTGGGGGTATGGAAGAGGTGCATTTGCCCGTAATGCCTTATGCATACGGTACCGGACAAGATAGGCCTAGTCAATTTGACGACCAATTTGAAAGGCCCACAACAGAATCAAATCCTCCTCAGAAGCTTGAGCAAGATTTGTTGAACGGGGAAGCAAGATATGACACAAAATATAGTGCATGATACGACATTCAAAAGTGAATGAACCAACAAGCAATTGACCAGACATATCAGCATTTTCAGTGCAAACCATTTTGTGGGCATCATGATTTGAATAAATATGCTTCCAGTCATCAACCAAAGCGCCCTCAAAAGGTACACCTTGACTACTCAATTTTGTCAATGAATAAAATAAGGACTAATCAACCACAATGGGAATTTTATGCACCTCAGAAAAGATAACACCATCTCGAATTTCAGATTATTATAAAAAACATAGACTAATTCAGAATAGTATGACATTTTGAGAGTCATAAAATCGATTAATTCAGAATTTTGAAAGACTTGATGGTAATCAAAAGTCTCTCCTTCAAAGAATTTTAAGTCTAAATATTTGGGATCAAGAATGACTCGATTGGAAAATGAGGAATAGTACCTTTGACGTTGATCATCGGAGGAAAACATAGTTAAGGAATGTGGGGAGGAAATGGAGGGGTTAGGTGGTGCGGTAGAGTCACCGGAAGTGTCGTGGCGGTGTTGGCCTGCAGCGATGGTGGTTGAAGTTGAACCTTTGCGCTTCTTAGATGATTATGCCATTTGGTGCGTTTTTTTGCAGATTTTGATCGGTGGGATTTGTAGAGAATTGAAAATGATGAAGTTTACACTTTGTTTGAAATGATTTTGTTAAGAAACGAGAAAGTTATGAGGATTTGAAGATTTTTGAATGGAGGGCACCGTCAAGGAAAAAGGGAGGAAGAGGGTTCTGCGCAAGGAAAGAGAAAAAGTTATATTTTTAAATAAATAATTTATTCAATTATTATTTTATTAATTAATAAATTAAAAAAATATATAATTATACGAATTGAAAATTCGTATAATGTATATGGATTATACAGATTGCTAATCTGTATAATCCATGCGGATTGCATTATACGGATAGCTAATGCGTACGCATTATACAGATTTTATGCAATCCCATTTTCAATCAAGGAGTAGAAAAGAGGGACTTACGGTGAAGGCAACGAAGGTGGCGTGGATTAGCGGCAACGCACGAACGACAACGCCACGGTAAGAATAAACAAAGAACGAAGATGAGGGAAGCACAACAGCAACGCATGGGGAGAGGGAGAGGAGAGTGGACATGGCAATGAAGCAGGGCGGGGACAAGTATTATCTCCCCAATCCCTGACCCCGACTCCCCCAACATGTCTCCATACCTGTACCCGATACCCGACGAGTTAAAATTTATTATCTCATCCCTGTACCCGTTGGGTATCGGGTATCTCCGACCCCGTCCCATACCAGATTCAAATTAGAAAAATAATTTTTTTTGTAAGGAAAATATTAAAAATTTGATTTTAGAAAAAATAAATTGATTGTTAAACATTTATTTTTAACTACTTATATATCAATAAATTTATTATAACGCATGTGTCTACAAAAATCGTTAAGAAAAGAATATTAAATTATGTAAAAATTTTAAAATAAAATTAACTAATAATAAAAAGTCTAGGCCTTTTGATTAAATTATGCAAAAATTCAAAAAAATTAAGTGGCGGGACGGGTTCGGGTTGGGGGTTGGGGGCGGATGCAGTAATCCCATATTCGACTTTTAGTTATCAGAGAAAATCTGAACTCGAACCCATACCCGATCAACTCGAGTATGACTCATCAAAGTCAGGACGGATACGGATGGATACCCATGGGTACGGATTTTCTTGCATGTCTAGAGGAGAGGGAGAACCTTTTAAGATTTTAAGTGAAGTGAAGGACAAGTTTGCCACTTCACTTAAAATTATGGTGCATGTGCGGTGCACCTAGCAATTCCGTTAGATGGTGTTAGTGGAGCGGGATTCGTTCTATTCATATTTGGACAAAAAAATTGCTGCCTCTCTCTTTCTCTCTCGTCTAGAGAAGTCTGACATTGTTTTGTTCCCGAACTCTTTGCTCTGCTTTTTGGAGGTTTTGAAAAAAATTTGAAGAGATTTATTAGCACTTCCCAGCAATAACACGATTAGCCTCTCTTCTCAGTTTCAATTCGTTTTCAATTCTTGCCGCATCGATTTCCAACCCTAATATTCTACCATGACTGAGGTAAACGCGTTAATCACCCCAATTTTTTATATCATAGAGTTTTCACGATTATTCTGACGCACTCTTTAATTTTCATAACTTATTTTCCTGCACTATAATTATATCAAAGCTTTTTATTTCTTGGGCGTTCTGACCCGTTCATAACCGAAATTACCACCCAAGATTCATGTTCAAGGTTTTGTCTATTATGAATTTATGCGTTATGATACTTAAACCGAATTAATGTAATTTTTTTTTGCTTTTCTGATAATTTATTCCGGAATCAGAAGGTTGGAGTCCACCAAGTGCGTGTTTAGTTCAGCTTATTTTGGAGAAATGATCGCATATTTTAGTTACAAGAGAAACCTTTTGAAAAAAAATAAGTGATTCATTTCTTCTGAAGTAATCTATGCCAAACATGTACTATTAGTGTCTTTGGTTCCCGTTTTGAATGTGATTTTCCACGTTTCAGATGTGATTTTCAGAAGCTAACAGTTATAGGCTAATAGCTTTCACATTCTAAACCTGATTCCTCCATCTTAAACAAATTTCCAAGCACGCTATATGTATCTAGAAGAATTGTTGATGTGTGCATTTAGACCATCGTTAGAGAAGGATGCAGAGGTGCATTATTGAGAAGCCGTGATATGTTTAATTTTCTGATATGTGAAAGTTAGGTTTGTTAGTTGTGACTAATTGATTGTTTGGACGCACTTATTTGTTGGCAGGTTTTCTTAATTAACTGTTTTTTTCATGGTTTTAGTACTGGGTCAGCCAGGGCAACAAATGGTGCGACTTTTGCAAAATTTATATATCAAACAACCCTGGAAGCATAAGGAATCATGAGCTTGGCCAACGTCACAAAGATAATGTTTCCAAGAGGTTGGCTGCTATGAGAAAAGAGAATATTGCTAAGGAGAAAGAACAGAAAGAAACTGCTCGTGCCATTGAGCAAATTGAAGCAGTAAGGGTTTCACACTTATTTTATATTAATGATGCCGATGCTGCATTCTTCATACTTATTCTTGATGTCACTGATATAATCATGAACAATCCATTCATCCATAGTGTTTTACCCTCTTTATTCATGCCACAAAGCCTATTGAAGTTATTGAAATGAACTGCTGCAAAGTCAGAGAGCATATGTGGTTCTCCCAAATTCAAACAAATTGTCCCTGTTAACAATGTTAGAATATATGAGTGGCAGTCTCCTGATAACTCATAATGCACAATTATTGGTTTTAGAGAAATGCTAGCTAAGCAAGCACTGTTAAGGGTAAAAAAGAAATTAAAAGTGTCAAAAAGTATGTTGTTAGCATATCTCGACTTTAATCCAAATAAAGTCTTGGATTCCCAAAGGGACTCCAAGTAAAATGTTGGCTGTATTCAAAGATTGGGAATCAACTGGAAATTGCAGGAAATTTGCACCTGTGCTTAACTTTTTGGCAAATGGGAAATATTTGGATGTTGCAATAGTATTGTAGGTTCTGTACACATTTACACTCAAAGATGAGATATTTAAATTTTGTTATATATGGTTCTTTGTATTCAAATGCAGAAAGCGCAACGTAGCTATCAAAAGGATAAAGTGAAGTTTGAGGAGACGAGAGAATCACATGAATTGGATGACCAAGGTTGTAAGTGTAAACTTCTATTTGTTTCTACTGATAGAGTTCTAATTAATAATTAATCTGCTTAGTCTGATACATGTTTTGACACCCAAACTCTGTTTAGATCATATACATTAGGAGAATAAATTAGTGTCGTCTACAGAGAAAAAATAATTTTGGAATCAACTCCCATTATGAGAGTGGAGAGCCCCATTTCCAGAAATTACTTACATTGTGTGGTCTTTCAAAGCATTACAAAGTTGTTGCACCACACTTCTCTCCTAAGGTGATCAGTGATTATTATAGTCATAAAAGACCAGATTTTTTTATTTTTTTCCCAGAAAGTGATGGGAGTTGGCTTGTATAAGTGGATATGCCAAACAAGTCTTACTTTATAAGCAATTGCCCTGCAAGGTGCAGTTAATCAGTTATAACAGAGTTTACTTTGTTAGAGGAAGTGGAAAACTACCTATTGAGCATTGGAAATTGTCGTAACTAATATTAATTTCATGTGGTAGATGTAGGAGTTGGAGCTCATCGCAGATTATTAAAATAAGCCCAAATTTCAACCCTTTTAAGATTAGTGGTCTGGTGTTTTTAAGAAACTTGGGCTACATAATCTAATTTTCTTTCTGTCAATTTTTAATTTGTCTGCCGGGCACTATAATCTGTTGTAAGAAACACATCTTTAAAAATGTGTTTTAGATAATTTCTTTCTTCCATTAAAAATGTGGAACTCTTTTTTCCTCAGAAAGAACTTGAATATCAAATCTAAAGACTTATAGTCTACTCCCTTCCATTTTTTTCCATTTTGGTAGATAATACCATGGACGTTAATAGATGAGAAAATATTGAAAATTTGAAATCTAGATGATATTATTGCTTCTCATACTAGGTTCATTGAAAGAGTGAAATACGTCTATTTACTACTTTCTCAATTTTTTCCCCTTGAAAGAAATTTGAAATTTCTTTTCTGAAACTATTAGTGTTGGGAGTTGTTTGTGTTGATAGCATAAATATAAGGTTTTGTTCCTATTCAGCATAGAACGAAAAAATTACGTGAATGGATCACCTACAGTTGTATTTTCAACTGCACCTCCTGTAGTTACAATCTAAGGGCCAAATTTGTTTTTAACACATTTAGCTTTAACATTTTAACTTCAAACAAATAAAGTTAAGGTCAGGATCTCTGCATTCTCTTTTTAAACTGCAGAGGAACATGATGCCAAAAAAAAAAAATAAACGTGTAGCTTCGTGATACGAACCCAACTCAATATACTCACAATAGATGTGTCAGCGTCAGTGTATTGTATTGTTGCTGTATTGATTTTGCATCTTGAAACTGATTATTGCTGCATGATTTTGTAGAATGGGAGTTTGACAGCAGTACAGGCTATTACTACCATAAAACAAATGGATTTTACTATGACCAAAAGTCAGGATTTTACTACTCTGATGCCATTGGTACATGCTAGAGTTTTTGTCTTACTCTTACATGTATAATATCATCTTGATAATTGATGGCATATTTACTTTAAAAAATTTCAACAGGCAAGTGGGTGACACAGGAAGAAGCATATGCCTCCCCTCACTTTACATCTAATGCCGGGCACAATGGACCAACTGCAAAGAAATCCTTGTCAACATCACAGTCCAAATCAGATGAAAACAAAGGAAATAAGTTTAATAATGGATCTTCACCAGGGCCAGTTGTTACAACTTCTTTGAATCCCAAAAGAAATGTGAAAGCTGCTCCTTCATCTCTTGCGGTTGGAAAGAGAAAGAGACCTGGTGAAAAATCCAAGGTTATCTCTGATGAAGAAAAAGCAGCTCTAAAGGCAAGAGAGGCTGCAAGGAAAAGAGTACAGGAGAGGGAGAAACCCTTGCTTGGCCTTTACAACAAGCCTTACTAACTGCAAAATTTACTTAACAGCCTTGTCTTCCCCCAGAAATATGAGGTTGTTTCTTTTTTGTTTGATTCCTTTATGCTGGTCGGTGTCCTAATTCTTCAAGTGTTTCCCATGTGACTCTACCTTGTACAATGTAACTGTTCCGTTTCTTTTTTTAGTTTTTGCAATACATGCTAATTTTCAGCCTTAGAGGAGAAAATAAGGGCTTAGAAGTCTTCGCTAGGCTGATGAAACCAAGTTAAATCCCTGTTGCAGAAGCTTTTAGAAAACACATCCAAATAAGTTAATCTTATGTGGATACAAAAGCAATGCTCATTTTACGTTCTTTAATGTGTTAAATCATATGATGTACAAGAAGGGAAAACTTACAGTCAAATATCCTGAACTTTATTCTTTTATTATTAGTACATATACTTTCTTTTTGTGGGGTGAGGGGATTGTGAGCTTTCTTTCACTGATTTTGATTTAAGAAAACATTTTTTTTTAATTTTTTTCTGTTTTTTCTTTATTTTGTTATTAAAAGTTTGTGCAAGAAACAATGAAATTAGGGACATGTTTGATTCCCATCTCCTATTTTTTCATTCAAAGTCTATTAAATTTTGAATATTGTTTTCAAAATAATTGTTTTAAAAATGAAAGAAAAACAGAAACAGCTAAGATATTTTCTCATATTTTGTTTTCATCTTGTTCAATTTTTCATTTGGTCTGCACCTTGTTCAATTCTGCTGTTTGACCAATCTTGTAACTACAATTTGAAAGCTAAAAATTGATTTTGAAATCAGAAATCAAACACTCATTGTTTAGTCTTTACTGGTTATTTATTTATTTCAATTCTTGTCTAATCTTTCATAAAATAGAAAATATTTTCTGAAATCACCCGTTTAGGAACTAGCGAGACCCTGAATGATCAACCGCGGAAGAGCTTGCAAAGGAAGGGGCAGTTAATCTCCAGTTTGACTTTTAAACATTTGTTTGAGTCCTTAGTGTAATATTTTAAGTGATGTTGGTTTGTCCAATTTTGCTTTTAAATTCATGAAAATGCTATTCTTTTCCTTCACAATGATCATTGATGACAACAAAAGCACAAAGTGTAAGCATAATAGGCTAACCCAATGCCAAGCAATCCTTCAGCTTTTTTTTGCTGCTGATTAGAATAAATATCCTTTGATTTCCGTTCAAGTCATTCCATTCACTTTATTCCCCACAAGAATTCTAGAGTCCCTCAATATAAACACACCCACATTCATATTGAGCACAAATCAGACCCGAAAATACCATCACACTTGAGTGAAAATCTTCATTCATTCATTCACCTTAAAAGAAAATGCCTTCACCAGTGCAGCCAAGTCACTCTCCATCATCTGCTGAAGGTGAGAAACATGCACGCAAGCAATTGGATAGAGAGATTAGGGACATGGTCTCTGCCATCACTGACAGGGTCACAGATTTTCACAAACCAGGCTCAACCAACCATATGGAGAATGATGGTGAACATGGTTTGAGCATGGTCACCCTTGTAGGAAACAACAACGGCGCCACTATGAAAAGTGAATTCGACGAAAAATCAGGCAACCCTTCTCATGGTGATGAGCCTGAGGCACTGAGCACCTATGTTAACAGCAACTTCCAAGCCATCAACAACTCAGTCATGCTTGGTGGAAGTTACCAGACCAATGATCCAGGTGTGCACATGGATATCTCAGATTTCTCCACTGAGCATGAGCAGCACCATCGAAGTCACTACCAGAAGGAAGAAAAGCATGGGAAGAAGGGAAAGAAAATAGAGAAAAAAGCTTCCAAATCCAGACATCTTTCATCATCATCATCAGAAGATTCTGATTGAGCTTAATATTGGTGCTGGAAGCAACAAAACAGTCGAGTGCCAGAGAATACATGAAATCTTCACCATTGCACATTACGAGAATAGAAACTCTCGTTTTGATTGTTAAGCACTAGCTAATCATATCATAAGTATGCTTTGAATAACCATCTTTTTGCAATATGTTGCTTTTTTTTTTGTTTATTCTTTTCTTTGTTCGGTGTCAAGCAATAGGAGTCTTTAATTTTCCCATCATATGTATAATTGTATTCTCTACTTTAAGAATTTATGAACATTGAGTTTTGAGTCAAGTGTCGAAGTTATTTATTAGACCTCTAGTTATCATTTGGAAGATAAATTGCCTAATTTGGTCCGTAGTTACTGGGTATGTGATGTTAATGGATTTAGTGCATTCACGCATTCACTTAGGGTGCATTTGGTTGTGTAGAAGAAAAAATAATAGAAGTGAATTTAAAATAAATATTTGAAATAAAGTAGAGAGAAAGATGGCTTGGTTATGTAAAAGAGAAAACAATAAAAGTGAATTATAAAGAAATATTTGAAATAAAGTAGAGAAAAAGATGTGTGAGACTCACTATTTTTTTAAAATTTCTTCAAGAATAGTATTTCTTTTCCCACAACCAAACCAAGGATTAATCGTCACTCATGAACCAATATCATTGTGTGAAGGTTAGACACTTCAAATTTCAAAATGCATAGTTTATCACAACTATATTGAAGAGAGAACATTAAAAGAGTGCCACTAACATTGTCGACATGAAAAGAGAATAGAGAATCCAATGCATCATACAACTAATACTATTTCCTCCAATCTCATATAAAAAAAATATATCAGTCAAATATAAGGAAATTTTAACTAATTTTATCTTATTTAATGTTATTATCTTTAAAATACTCTTCATTATTTGAGATTTTAGTTTTAATAACTCTTTTTTATTCTTGGCAACAAATTATAATGAAGAATAAGTTGGAAAAAAATAATTTTTAATGGAAATTGATGCAATTAAATATGATTTTACACTAAGATTATGTTAAGTAAAATTAGTTGAAAGCTGAAAAACTAGTTAATAGCTGACAAATTAGCTTATTAAATTATAATTATTCAGTAAAACTAGTTGAAATAGCTGAAAATTATAAAATAATAGAAAAATAAAAAAATATGATTTATTTAAAAAGGATAATCAGAAAATTGGATAAATTATTGAAGATAAAAATGAAAGAAAATATAAAAAAGTAGAAGATATTCTTTAAAAAGAACATTAAGTAGTATTTTAAAAAACGTTACTTCAAATTGCATTTTAAAAAATGTCACTTCAAGTAACATTTCAGAAAACAAAAAAAATTATTAAAAAAATTTATTTATCAAAAATCAAACAAACTTTTCAACGAATAAAAAAATAAAAATTAACTAAAATACCTTATCCAACTTAACCTTATGGCTTAAAACAAATTTTTTGTTCTTTCTAATATTTGATTTGAAACGAAATGTAATCTTAAACTTTGAATGAGTCTGTAGCCATTGCACGATCATCACTGTCCATATTCAATATAAGAAATGTCAATTTTTTTTTTCTAAATTTAATGGTTTCCTTCACTGCTATTAAAATTGAAGATGAGGATGTTCATGGATTCAGATGATGAATAAGAACAATCAGTTGTTGGGATAGTTAAGAAAAAATATGCTTAACTGTATATTGTTATGTCATTCATCTTTAGAATTTTATTGATCCTATAGTTGACTACCCAAATAAATATTTTCTTGTAAAAAAAATAAATATTATCTAGCTGTACCCGATAGGAACTATACAAACTAAGAACTAGGAAGTGTGTTTTTAGTAATAAACAAGGAAATCTTTAGTTTCCTTTCAAATAATAATAATAATAATAAAAGAAATACTTAGCTTTAGCAAGTCATAGTTTCATAGATGAAAAAGGTAGTTGAAACCACTAAAGAGGAAAGACGAATAACAAAAAAAAAAGTAAAAATATAATTATTAGAGAATGTGTCTTGTTAAAATTTTACTAAGAAAAATCTTGTTGGATAAAAACCTAGTGAAGGAAAAAGAGTAAATCATTCTTCAATACGTTATCATTTGCCTCATTAAAAAATTATTTGAAAAACCTAATGGGACAAAACTATGGCAAAGGAAAAATAGTGCATAACGTATTTATTTCTCTTCCTCATGTAAACAATCAATCATCTTTAAGATGGTTTAGTCCAATCTTGTGAACCAGTTGCTCAAAAGTTCTCCTTGACAAAGACTTTCTAAATAGATCGGTCAGATTCTCACTTGAACAAACTTATTGAATGTTTATATTACCATTCCTTTGAAGATCATGAGTGAAAAATAATTTTGGAAGAATATGTTTCATTTTATCTCCTTTAATGTATTCTTCTTTCAATTGAGCAATACATGCAACAAGAATTGTCTTCATATATGATTGTTGATGCCATTTTTCTTGAAGATAAACCACGAGTTTCTCATACATGTTGAATTCTAGATCTCAACCAAACACATTTGTGAATAGCTTCATGCAATGCTAAAATTTCTGCATGATTGGATGATGCTGTTGTTATGGTTTGTTTCACAGATCATCATGAAATGGTTGTACCACCAGATGCGAACAAGTATCCTGTTTGTGATTTACCATTATGTGGATCTGACAAATAACTTGCATTTGCATAACAAATTAGAGTTGGCTTTGAAACATTTGAATAAAACAAGCCCATATTCATAGTACCCTTAAGATAATGAAGTATGTGCTTTACTCCATTCCAATGTCTTCATGTTGGTGAAGAACTATATCTTGCTAATAAATTTACAGCAAATTCTATATCAGGTAGTGTATAATTAGCAATATACATTAGTGCTCATATAGCAGTAAGATATGATACTTCAAGGCCAAGTTGTTCTTCATCTTTTTCTTGTTGTCTAAAAGGATCTTTATCCATATCTAAAGACCTTAGAACCATTGGAGTGCATAATGGATGTGATTTGTCCATATAGAACCTTTTAAGAACCTTTGTTATATAAGTCTCTTGATGCACAAAAACTCCACTATTTAAATACTCAATTTGTAATCCCAACCAGAATTTTGTCCTTCCTAGATCCTTCATCTCAAACTCTTTCTTTAAGCAATCAATTGCTTTTGGAATCTCTTCACGATTTCCAACGATATTTATGTCATCTACATAAACAATAATTATGACAAATCCTTTTTCATATCTTTTCATAAAAATACAAGGACATGCAAATGGGATCATTCTTATACCTTTCTTTTAATCCACAGAGATTTTTATTTAATTTGATTGAGTAATTATGTCTAGAATTTGCACTACTAGGCAAATTAAATCCTTTTGGGAGTTTCATATAAATATAATTTTCTAGAGATCCATACAAATTGATTGTAACAACATTCATTAGATGTAAATTGAATCCTTCATGAGCAACCAAACTAATTAGATATCAAAAATTACTTGCATTCACTACAAATGAATACGTCTCTTCAAAATCAAGGTTGAGTCTTTGTGAAAAACATTGAGCAACTAGTTGTGCTTTGTATCTAACAATTTCACCATTCTCATCTTGTTTTTGCACAAAAACTTATTTGTATCCAACTGGTTTTATACCTTCAGGTGTATGGGCTATAGGTTCAAAAATCTTTTTCTTAGCAAGCAGTCTAATTCTTCTTCACTATTATCTTTCTATTTTTGCCAATCATTTTTTTTTGTCAACAATCACTAATAAAATTTGGTTCTTGATCCTCAATGTCATTTATTATATTTAGCACTATATTATATGCAAACACATCGTCAATGTTGACTTCATTTTGGTTCCATGTATTCCATTCCTAACATAATTTATTTGAGATCTCTTTATTTTTAATAATTTTAAGTACCTAAGGTTCTTTGAGAACCAAATCATTAATTATGTTAGAGGAATCTTTTGGGATTTCCATATCCTCAATAGGTCATTTTTCCTTTTAGCTCTTTTTGTCATTCGAGGATTCTTTTGCAATATTATATTGTCCAACGAGGACATCAAATTTTATTGGATCATTAGCAATTGATACATATGATTTAGCCACTCTTTTTGGCTAAACTTTGTAAATGAATTATCTTTTGAACTTTTGGTTCATATTATTTCGTTCGAGGATCAAGATGATAATTCATTCCAACTGCTTATTTTCTCCCCAAAATGTTGGGATAACTGGTTCAAAATGACAATTGGTAAACTAACTCATATTCATAGATTGATATTCATTCCCAACATACTTTTAGGACTCATCTTTGTGTGTATACTTTGCATCTACAAATTCTCAAATGGGAAGTATTAGGTTGCTCACCAAGATCAATTTCAAACGGGATACCTAATTACAATTTGTTGATGTTATGCAAATCAATACTCATCATAAATATAAGAAGTAAACTCACTAGAGTGATTGGGAAAATATGTTCTTAGTCAAATTAATTGAGCTAACAATCTTTTAAACTTTTGGTTACCAATTGACAACAAGAAATCATGTGACCATTTAGTTAATGCATCAATTAAACCCATAAAATGTCTAAATGGTCCACATGGTGGGTGTACTGGTCCACAAAAATCACCCCATATTCATTCTAAAAATGAAATGGATTCATTCACAATTTTCTTGGTGATAGTCTGATTATCAACTTCCCTTTGAAACAAACAACACATGAGAAATTGTAGGACTAAAGAATCTCCTGCTTCTTCAATGAGTGTCCACATGGATTTTCAACTATATTTTGCATCATCATAGACTTGGATGGCCCAACCGATCATGCCAAACAACAAATTTATTTCGAGTTGTGAGTTTTTGGCATACGATAGCATCACAATTGTACTTAGTTTAAGCAAAAGACAATTTTAATATACAACTTTATTTTTCCAAGTAACAATACATTAGCTCTTTTGGAGCCTTCAATTATATTTGTAGATAGAAATAATACTAACAATGACTTTTTGCATAATTAAACTAGAGAAAATTTCATTATTCTTTGTAGAATCAATGAGTATAAAAAATCAATGACAAAAATATTTCTTATAAAAATATATTTAAGAGATATCACTCTTATAATTAAAATACTTATTGCCCTAGAAAAACTCAATTAGGTCCACTAAAATCAAAACATAAGGAATATAAAACATTCTTTTACTAAACCTGATACAATCCTACCCCCCAAAGGGAATTGGATAGAAGACTCTAAGAAGATTGGGCCAGAGATATAAGAGAAGGCCCTAGGGTTCTCATGAACCTTAGGGTAGATTTCGAGCCCATGGGCTAAGTATGAACCCACTTATCTTTATACATATTAGAATAAGGTTTCATTATTTTTAGGCCTTATATTTAGGGCTCCATAATGTAGGTAGGGTACCCTAGAAATGTAGGATTTTTCAGCCTTTGTATTTTGGGGCACCTAGACTAGTTTTTGTATTAGAGGTAGTCTTGTAATTTCACATGCATTAAGTGAATATTTGATGTATGTGTTGGGAAATAAATTTAATTGAATTGGGAGAAGCCCAATCCAATTAAATTTTAGAGGGGGAGGTAAGCATTTGCTTGCTACACCTCATTGCCACATCATATAGTCACACTTTGTGCATGTCCTTCATGCTTTACATGCCTCATGACACCAAAGCACACTTAGTGGACAATCTTGGACTTGATCTTGGATTAGTGGGCTGAACCATAACTAAAATTCACTAATCATAATTAGTGAAATTTTGGCTCCAAAATTTGGCTCCACAAATTCAATTTCAAATTCAAGTGAAATTTGAATAGAAATTCAAATTTCCCTCCAATTTTGTGTGACACTTAGGCTATAAATAGAGGCCATGTGTGTGCATTTTTTCAACTTTGATCATTTGAGAATTACACTTCAAAGTTCAGACCTCTTTTGAGGCACAAAATTTCGTGCTCCTTCTCTCCCTCTCACTCCACTCATCGTCTCCTACCTTCAAGCTTATATCCATGGCTTCCTATGGTGGCGAGCTTCTTCTTGACTCATCTTCTCCTTGAAGTGGCATCTCCAATCATCTTTCTTCCTTCTTCATTCCGCTGCCATTAAACTTCAAGAAGCAAAGGACTCCATTAATGAAGAAGATCCAAGGCCTACAAGCTCCACATGGAGCTACATCATGGGGTATCAAGAGCATCTTCGTCTAGGTGATGTTCTTTTGCTTCCTCTATCTTTTTGTTTGCTCAATTCACTTTAATTCCTTGTTCTTCATCTTATTCTCCATGTATATCCTTCATTGTCTTGTGGTTTGGTGCTGTTTAGAGTAGATTCAAAAAAATAAATCGATTAAATCTTAGATCTACACTTGTTCTTGCATTTCTATGGTTCAAATTTTATATACTCTTAAACCATGTTTTTGTGTTGATTTTAGGTTCTATCATTTTTCAGTCATAATCTTCTTGTGCTGAACCTTTAGATCTAAATTTTCTTCCAAAATATTGATTAGAAAAAAAAAACACAAAAATCTAAGTGTAAATCACTTATTCCACGTTGTCTTAGAATCATGTTTAGTCATAATAATTGTCACATTATGTTCTAAGTTTGTGTTGAATTTTGATTTTGTTGATTGAGTTCTAGATACATTTTTTCATGTATTATTGTCATTCTTACCCTATCTTTTTAATTTTGAGTCTAATTCATGCATGTTATTTAGTTCATAACATGTTCTAAATAAATTCCTAGAAGTAGTCTTGTTGTTGAACTTTATTTTGTTTTCTAAGTTTCCTACATGATGCCTATGAAGAAATTGAGTTGTGGTGCTGAGTTGTGGCTGGATATGTGAATCAAAATAAGTCTTAAGCTCTCTTGAATTGTTTTATTCAAGACATTTGAGCATAAGAAAACACAAATTGTAATTATCCAAGCCTTAAGCAACATAAACACTACTCTTGATTTCTAGGTTGAAATCGCTGGTGTTGGCAGCTTGAACATATGAACTTGTAAAAATTACTATGAATTGGTCAATTCGAATTTTGAGCTGAAAGTTTTACTGAATTTTCTAGACATCTGGACCAAAATTATAAAAAAATAACCAAGTGATTTGGATTAAATGAAAAAATACAAAAAGTCACACAAGTTGGCAGGAAAATCAGTGTCTAGGAAAAAAAAGTGAAAAGGAAGTGTGCTTGTTGTTTTGGCTTGAAATTTGTTCTATAATTGGTGCCTATTTTATACCAATCTTAGTTTTGAAATTTCAATTGAAAATTAGTGTGAAAACAAGTGCCAAAACTAGAGGTTTCTTGAGTCTTATTCTTTTAGTTTTTTTCACTCTACTCTAGAGCCATTCTAGGTTTGTCTTTGAGTCCTAGCTTGCTTTTGTGTGCTTTTCATTGCTTTAATTGTTGAATAATACTTAAAAATTTTTCTTGTTAAAACTATATTGGTTTAGCTTTCATTTCATTTTTTGGTCTTTGTTTATTGTTTGTCTCTTTGTTTCCTTATTTGTGAGTTGCCATATAGGGAATTGGAAAGGAGGATTGGTGCCATCCCTTGAAGAATTTGAGTCAAGAAGCAAGGGACCAACCACCTTAAGAGCTATTGGACTAAGAAACACTCCAAATTGAGTGAATCACCAAAGAGAGAACAACCACCAAAATTGAGGACCGTTTTGTAATTTTGTAATTCGCAATTTACTTACCTTCATTGCTTTCAAGTTTTGTAACAAAAAGGCCTTTCATTAGAAGTTTGTTGGGAGCCTCCAATAGGTTACCAAACTTCCATTTGTGTGTAATAATTTTAGGCAATTTTCCCTTAGCATAGTGAGTGTTTTGTTGGGAACCTTTAATGTGGTCATCCATACACTCCTAGGATTCACCTAGTTTACATTTCTTGCTTACTTTCATAGCTTATTTTCTTTACTAGTCACACCTAGTTTATCTTGTAATTACATAATACTTTCTTCTTGCTTATGACGCTTATCTTGAGTTCTTTTGAACCCTAGCTTTTACCTTTTACAAACCCCCAATAAGAAAGAACCACAACTTAGGAACCAACATGAGTCATCATTCATCTAGTGTTAATGGTGAGGGTACTAGTCATAAGGATCCTCTATCTAGAATCTTAGATGAGTTTAGTTCCCTCAAGTTATGGAAAGAAAAACTAGAAAGAAAAGAAAAAGGAAAAGAGAGGGTAGAAATATGTCAAGATGAGAGAGAACAAATATGAGAGGAAGAAAGAAGAAAAATAATGAAAGAAATGAAAAGAGAAAAACATGTCTCCTATAGTAGTCATGACTCTTGCAGGAGTTTAAGTGAAGAACTTAACGACTATTATAGAAGGCACCATAGTTCACATACTAAACATCATTCCCAGAGAAGAGAAAAGGATAGAAGGCCTCAAGAGGTTAACATTAGCCTCCCATATTTCCGTGGAAAAGATAATGTTGAGTTCTACTTAGATTGGGAAATGAAGGTTGAACAACTCTTTGCTTGCCATCATATTAGCGAAGAGAGAAAAGTTCCATTGTCTACCCTTAGCTTTCAAGGGTATGTCCTATATTGGTGGACTTCCCTTGTTAGGGAATGAAGGATTGATGGGGATACTCCAGTAGAATATTGGAATGATCTTAAGAGTGCCCTTAGAAAGAGGCATATTCCTTCCTGTTATGAAAATGAGCTTATGGACAAGCTCCAAAGGCTTAGACAGGGGAGTATGAGTGTTGAAGAATATAGACAACAAATGGAACTACTCGTTTTAAGAGCTGGACTTAGGGAGGAAGAAAGAACAAGTATAGCTAGGTTCCTTAGTGGGCTTAATATAGAAGTGATGGACAAGGTTGAACTCCTTCCACATAGGGACCTAGATGAGCTAGTCCAACTTTGTATAAGAGTGGAGCAACAACTTAAAAGAAAGCCTTCTTGAAAATCTTATGGCTTTCACTCTTATCCAAGGAAGGACCAAGCCCAAGGGATTTTGGGGGCTGCACCTTCAAAACCCAAGGAAGATAAGGGTAAGACCATAGAGAAATCCACCCCTATGACTAGTTTCCAAGAAAGGACTAGCAACATTAAATGCTTCAAATGTCTTGGGAGAGAGAAAGGTCCAAGTTCCAAGTTCAGAGCTTTTCAGAGAGAGGTCCAAGTTCCAAAGAGTTTTGAGAGATTTTGCTGTGTGAAGATCTACAGAGACCAGAGCTTGAAGCAGGAGCCGATTTGAGAGCTTGAGATGAGTTTGTGAGTGATTGTGAGATCCTAGAGGTGAAGGAAACATCCTCACCACTTGTATTTTTGCAATCTTTCATCTTGTTCTTCTCTTTGTTGTTAAGAAGGATTCCTGGTATGGAAAGCTAAATCCTCTGTTGGATCTTCCCTGTAGGTACCTGATGTAAATATATTTCTATCTATTTAATGATGTTTTGTGCGTTCTCTGTGCTATCTGCTTTTCATTCTAGTATGCCTTTGCCTTGATCACGTAGATGCATGCTTTGTTAGGGTCATTCAATAGTGGAAACTGGCCTGACTCTAAAGTCCTTGATAGTGCAGGGATGAGTTGTTGTGCTTTCACGAGGAATCGGGGTGTGATAAGTTAGTTGAGTATGTGTGTCTTAATGCGGTCCTAGTTGAGTTTAGTCTTATAAGAGGAATCTACGGACGATTCTTGATCAGGATTAGGCTAAAATATCATGAGGAATTGAGGTTTAGTATCTCAAGAGACGCCATAAGAACACATGAGCATTGTTAGATAAAGAATATCTTTTTAGCATCAGGCACCTATTAGGAAGACCAACGTGTTCTCTACTTGTTTTTACACATCATTTCTCTCGCGTGATTTTCTTTCTTTTTGCATAGATAGTTTATACACTTGTTCATATTCACACTTTTACACACTAGATGCCTAATTGCTAAAATAGCTTACCAAATAACACAAGTTCCCCGAGTGTTTGATACTCGGTTCTTACCATTTTATACTACTTGTGCGATCCGATGCACTTGCTGGAAGCCAAAGACTTCTCTCCACTCATCTTCTCTTACCTTCAAGCTTTTATCCATGGCTTCCTATGGTGGTGAGCTTCTTCTTGACTAATCTTTTCCTTGAAGTGACGTCTCCAATCATCTTTCTTCCTTCTTCATTTTGCTGCCATTAAACTTCAAGAAGCAAAGGATTCCATTGATGAAGAAGATCCAAGGCCTACAAGCTCCACATGGAGCTACATCAAAATCTTAATTCGAGAATATAATATGAGAAACTTTGTTTCTTGACACTTCCATCACCAATGAGGTGATAATTTTTTCCATATGGATCAACAACATCTAAGTGAGGAACATCCGTATGACCATAATGAAAATAACAATCTTTATAAGAAAAATATGCTTCTATCTTTTTCTCCTTATATTTTAAGAGATTCTAGGTAAAGTTCAACAAGATGTTTTAGGTACAAATATTATGGGCTCAATGGCCTTTAGCATCACAATGGTAGCACATTTTTTCTTCTTGTTTGCTACTCTTTCCATTTTTTCGTTTCATTTTTCACATCACTTACCCACTTTCGGCGGATTTTTTTTTTTAAAATTTTCTCTATGACCATGATCATGAGTACACCCACACCTCCAACCATGAGTTTTCCATAAGTATAATGATTAGATATTAGTACATTCACTTATGGGAATGTCGCAAAACCAGTTGGGCGGATCTCCTCATTTTTCATCAAAAACTCATTATTTTGCTTAACCATAAGGAGGCAACAAATATATTTCAATATCTAGTATCCAAGATAGGTTTCAAAATGAGACTTTTGTGATGAGGGGGTTTCAGTGTTTGATGGGTTTCGAAATGAGACTTTTGATTTGCGTGCAATGCTTTTTTGTACCATTAATGACTTTCCATCATGCATGCCCCATATGTGAAGAAGACACAAGCTACATACAACTAAAACATGGTAGAAAAATAGTATACACTAGTCATCGACATTTTCTGAAACCTTATCATCCTTATTGACGATTGAAAAAAGCATTTAATGGAAGTCAAGAGCATGGAAGTGCGCCGATACCGTTAATTGGTCACTTGGTCTTTCAGCGGGTTCAACACTTGAATACTATATTTGGGAAGACCCAAAAGAAGGAAAAAAGTAAGACTTGCATATGGAAGAAAGGTCAATTTTGTTTTATCTTTTGTACTAGTCCAATCTAGATGTTAGACATTGTATTGATGTTATGCATGTAGAGAAAAATGTTTGTGATAGTGTCATTGGGACCCTTCTTAACATTCAAGGCAAGA
The DNA here is from genome assembly GCF_000004515.6 of Glycine max. Classification (NCBI taxonomy): domain Eukaryota; kingdom Viridiplantae; phylum Streptophyta; class Magnoliopsida; order Fabales; family Fabaceae; genus Glycine; species Glycine max. Next base: position 27,036,550 of record NC_038246.2, on the reverse strand, counting down.
CGAAAGATGGTTTGAATACTCATCAAGATCTAGCTGAGATGGGTATACGAGCCCAGTTACATCCAAGGTCTAATGGTAAAAAAAATATTCTTGCCTCTAGCTTGTCATACTTTGTCCAAAAAGGAAAAGATGAGTTTTTGTAAGTGTTTGTGTCGTGTCAAAGTCCCACAAGGACACTCTTCAAATACTAAGAGCCTTGTGCAATTAAAAGATCTAAAGTTGGTAGGCTTAAAGTCTCACAATTGTCATGTCTTGATGCAACAATTGTTAGTGATAAAAGCATTTTTGTTTCATCTATTATCATGTAATTAAAATTTTGTGAATCAAACACCTTTGTACATAATCACTGCATGTTTGTCCTGAGGACCATTGAGTTGTTCTGTATTTGCTTGAGGACAAGCAAAACTATAAATTTGGGGGAGTTTGTTAGTCGGTAAATACGACTAAATTTTGTGTAAGAAACTATTGTAAATTGTATATGACTCCTCCCATTTATAGTTGTTTTTGGTAGTATTGTAATTACTTTTTGTTAATTTAAGTAATAGGTACTCAGTATCCTGTTAGTCAATGAATACAACTAACTTTTGTGTATAAAACCTATGTAAATTGTATCAAACTCCTCCAATTTATGGTTATTTTGTAGTGTTATAATTACTTTTTGTTAAAGATAGATATAAATACTTAGTACTCCCATTTTGTGTGTTTAATAACCATTTCCTCTCAATTTTAGGTTAATTAGGCAAGTTTTTGAAGTACTGATTTTCATTCGCTCGCTAAGTCAATCTTCTGGCTTAGCGAGCCATTTGCTGAGCGCAACACTCCTTTGACTGAGCGCGAGGAAGAATCTGGAAGAAGAATGAGTTGTGCATGTTCGTTGAGCGAGGGCTAGTCCAGCTAAGCACACCGCTTGAGTCCATCCCCTGAGCGAGAAAAGCACGCGCTAAGCTGAAATTCACTAATGCGCGCTAAGTGAGCCAGAGATGCGCTAAGCGTGCAAGCACCAACACGACCACCTATTTAAGCCTGAAATCAGAAATGGAGAGGGATTTTGGCCATTTTCTTGAAGAGCTTCAACATATGAGAGATTCTAGAGAGAGAAGGGTCTAAATCCAAAGAGTTTTGAGAGATTTTGCTGTGCGAAGACCTACAGAGAACGGAGCTTGAAGTGGAAGTCGTCCTGAGAGCTTGAGATGAGTTTGTGAGTGATTGTGAGGTTCTAGAGGTGGAGGAGACATCCCCACTACCTGTATTTCTTCAATCCTTCCTTTTTCTCTTCTCTTTGTTGTAAAGGAAGCTTCCCAGATATGGAGAGCTAAATCCTCTGTTGGTTCTTCCTTGTAGGTACTTGATGTAAATACTTGTATATCTATTTAATGATGTTTTATGTGTTCTTTATGCTATCAGTACGTCATTTCAGTGTGCTTTTGCCTTAATCATGTAGATGCATGCTTAGGATCATTCAACAATGGAAACTGGTTTGATTCTTAGAACTTGATAGGACAAGGCTAGTTTATCGTATTATCATGAGGGATCGGGGTACGGTAACCTAGTTGTTTGTATGTTTGTCTTAATGCGGTTCTGGTCGAGTTTAGTCCAACAAGAAGAATATGAGGATGATGCTTGATCAGGATTAGGCTAGACTATCATGAGGAATCGAGGTTTAGCATTTCAGGAGACACCATAGAACACATGAGCATTGTTAAGTAGAGAATATCCTTTTAACATCAGGCACCTAATAGGAAGACCAACGTGTTGTCTACTTGTCTTTACACATCATTACTCATGTGATTTTCCTTTTAATAGTTAGTTTACATACCTGTGCATAGTTGACACATCTCTTTTCATACTAGACACCTATTCACGGAATATAACTTTACCAAGTAACACAAGTTTCTCGAGAGTTCGATACTCGGTTCTTACCATTTTATACTAATTGCGTGATCCGGTGCACTTGCCGGGTTCGAACAAGTTTTTGGCGCCGTTGCCGGGGAACTTCTTTCTATTTGGAAAGTTAGTTCAGTCCTAGGTGTCTATTCTTTATTCTTTGATAAACTGTGAATATTTACTTTCAATTAATATTTGTTTTCCTCTTGAATTGGATAACCACTGTTGCTGTTAGTGTTTTATATGCATAGATCTCCCTCAGGCAATTTAGTTCCTCTGGACTTGGAGATTGAAGCAACAGAGCTGAGAGGAGAAGAAAATTACTGCAAGACAGAATAGTAGTGTCCATTCTTGAGGAAGAAACTCATTTTTCTGATTCTTCATCATCTGAATCACCATCATCAAGGGAATCCACGACTTATTTACCAGAAGCCATTTCCATGGCTGATGAGCACCAGCAAAGAGTTACCCTTGAGGACTGTTCAAGCACTTCAGTGCCGCAATTCTTTACAAGCATTGCACGTCCTGAAGTGCAAGCTCACATCATAAACTATCCTCATTCTTTGATTCATTTAATACAGGGGAACTTATTCCAAGGATTACCAAATGAGGACCCTTATGCACATTTGGCGACATTCATTGAAATCTATAACACTGTAAAGATTGCAAGCGTGCCAGATGAAGCCATTAGACTCAGTCTATTTTCATTTTCCTTGGCAGGAGAAGCCAAGAGGTGGCTCCACTCATTTAAGGGTAACAGTCTGAAAACTTGGAAAGAAGTTGTTGAAAAGTTTCTAAAAAAATATTTCCCAGAGTCAAAGACTGCGGAAGGGAAAGCTGCAATCTCTTCATTTCATCAGTTCCCTAACGAGTCCTTGAGTGAAGCGTTGGAGAGGTTTAGAGGTTTATTGAGAAAGACTCCCACCCATGGGTTCTCTGAGCCAATTCAATTGAATATGTTTATAGATGGGCTAAGACCATAAACCAAGCAACTGTTAGATGCTTCAACACGGGGAAAAAATAAAGCTGAAGACCCCTGAAGAGGCAATTGAGCTAATTGAGAATATGTCAGCCAGCGGTCATGCCATTCTGCATGACAAAGTTCATCAACCCACAAAGAAAAGCTTGTTAGAACTATCATCACATGATGCTTTATTGGCATAGAATAAGTTGCTTTCTAGGCAACTTGATATTTTAACAGAAACACTTGGTAAGTTGCCAACTAAACTGTCAATTGGTCAACCTACACATTCTTTTGTTTTACAGGTTACAGGTTGTACCATCTATGGTGAGGCTCATGAAATAGGCCAATGTATTCCCATTGAAGAAAACACTCAAGAAGTTCACTATATTGGAAATAAAAAGAGACAAGGATATACTCAAGGAGGATTTTCAGGCTTCCAACAGGGTCTTTATAACCAACAAGGACAGAGGAGATCACACCCTGGCAATCAATTCATCAAGGACCAAGGTGGACTGATGTAAGCTCCATTGGAGCTTGTAGGCCTAGGATCTTCTTCATCAATGGATTCCTTTTCTTCTTGGAAGATGAATGGCAGCGGAATGGAGAAGGAAGAGAGAGAGGAGATGCCACTTCAAGGAGAAGATGAGTCTAGAAGAAGCTCACCACCATAGGAGGCCATGGATAAGAGCTTGGAGGAAGAAGGAGATGAATGAAGGGAGAGGAAGAGAAGAGCACAAAATTTAGTGCTCTAAAAGAGCTCTGAAATCTGAAGTTTAATTTTCAAATCATCAAAGTTAAAAAAAAATGCACACACATGACCTCTATTTATAGCCTAAGTGTCACACAAAATTGGAGGGAAATTTGAATTTCTATTCAAATTTCACTTGGATTTGAAATTGAATTTGTGGAGCCAAAATTTCACTAATTATGATTAGTGAATTTTAATTATGGTTTAGCCTACTAATCCAAGATCAAGTCCAAGATTCTCCTCTAAGTGTGTTTAGGTGTCATAAGGCATGTAAAGGATGAAGGACATGCACAAAGTGTGACTATATGATGTGGCAATGGGGTGTAGCAAGCAAATGCTCACCCCCCCTCTAAAATTTAATTGGATTGGGATTCTCCCAATTCAATTAAATTTATTTTCCAACACACACATCAAATATTCACTTAATGCATGTGAAATTACAAAACTACCCCTAATATAAAAACTAGTCTAGGTGCCCTAAAATACAAGGGCTGAAAAATCCTACATTTCTAGGGTACCCTACCTACATTATGGAGTCCAAAAATAATGAACCTTAATCTAATATGTACAAAGATAAGTGGACTCATACTTAGACCATGGGCCCAAAATTTGCCCTAAGGCTCATGAGAATCCTAGGGTCTTCTCTTGCATCTCTGGCCCAATCTACTTTGAGTCTTCTATCCAATGCCCTTCCGGGGTAGGATTGCATCATGGACCTTCCAACAGACCAATTCAACAAGGGCCTAACATCTTTCAGAGGACTACTAAGCTGGAGGAGACTTTGACTCAGTTTATGCAAGTAACAATGTCAAATCATAAAAGCACTGAGTCATCACTGAAAAACCTTGAGGTCCAGGTGGGACAACTGGCCAAGCAGATAGCTGACAAGTCATCCAACAGTTTCGTGGCGAATACAGAAAAGAATCCCAAGGGGGAATGTAAAGTTGTGATGACAAGGAGTAAGAGGTTTGTTGAGGTGGAGATTGAGGATAGTGTTGTATCCAAGAAGAAAGCTGCTGGAAAGAAAGGTATTGATAAAAAGAAAGATGATGTGAAAGGTGAAAGCAATCAGGAAAAAAAAACAAATAATGGTCAAGAAAAAGAAATTAAAAGACCAAGAAAAATAAAAAGAAGTAGAAAAAGAAAAAGAAAATGAAAAAAAATGAAAAAGAAGAAAAAAAATAAGAATGAAGAGAGGAATAAAAGTGAACAAGTTAGAGAGAAGAAAAGAGAAAAAGCTGTGAATGAAGGTGCGAAAGTACCGTATCCTGTGGTACCTTCCAAGAAGGAGAAGGACCGCCATTTGGCAAGATATTTTCAGGAAACTGGAAATAACCATGCCCTTCGGAGAAGCTTTACAGCAAATGCCACTCTACTCCAAGTTTTTAAAGGATATGTTAACAAGGAAACACAAGTATATTCACCAGGAAAACATTGTTGTGGAAGGAAATTGTAGTGTTGTGATTCAAAAAATCCTTCCACCCAAGCATAAAGACCCTAGGAGCGTAACCATTCCTTGTTCAATTGGAGAAGTCACTGTGGGAAAGGCTCTTATTGATCTGGGAGCCAATATTAACTTAATGCCACTCTCCATGTGCAAAAGGTTGCGAGAGTTGGAGATCATGCCCACTAGGATGACTTTACAACTTGCTGATCGCTCCATTACCAGACCATATGGAGTAATTGAAGATGTGTTGGTCAGAGTAAAACATTTTATCTTCCCGACAGACTTTGTGGTAATGGATATCTGTGAAGATAATGACATTCCTGTAATATTGGGAAGGCCATTCATGTTAACTGCAAGCTGCATAGTTGATATGGGGAGAAAGAAGCTGGAGCTGGGCTTTAAAGATCAAAAAATTGATTTTGATTTATTTGTTGAAGACAAGCCTGCTCTAGAACAAAATGTTTGCTTATAGGTAATGGAAGTGGGTAAGGAGGTCCTGGAAGTACGAACCAAAACATGATCACCCATTGAGGTAAAAACATCAAGCTAATGACGTTAAAGAAGCACTTCCTGGGAGGTAACCCAGTTCTAATTTATGTTAGTTTGTTTTATTTTATGCATTGTATCATGTGGAACTTGCTTCATAATCATTACATTGGGATATATCAGCTTGTTTTTAAATGATAGATATAAGGGTTTCAAACTTCTTGAGAAAAGGACAGAGTTATAACTTAGATTTTTTTTTTGAAAAATAGTCCTTTCGCTAAGCGCAAACCTTGTGCTAAGCGCATCTTTGGTCATGCACTAAGTCGAGAGTCTCTAACGCTTAGCGCTCAACCCTTGCATCTCAGGCTGATTTGGTCTGCTAAGCTGACCAAGGCTGAGCTAAGCCCATTTCAATTCGATTTGAATTGGGCTAAGCGATGGCCTGCTCGCTTAGTGCATTGTATTCTCTGGCTAAGCGCGAGACGTCGCCGCTAAGCCCATTTTGATGCGGCCTAAATTAGGGTTCATTGAGCTAAGTGCTACTCATGCCAGCTAAGCCCAATTCCTTGCGGCCAAAGTAGCGTTAAGCGATCCATCAACTGCTAAGCGCCTACCCCTCTGTAATCAAGATGCATTATTTAAGCTAAGCTGGCCCAGAACCAGGCTTAGCGAGAGTTGCAGGTATTTTGTGATGGAAGCTTGCTTGTGAAGCTTCTATAGAGGCTGGATCTTTGAGCTTCACTGAGGTCCTTCAATGGTGATTTTCCACCATGGAGATGCAGCGGAAGGCAAAGGAGAAGAAGAGAGGGGAGGCACCATCCACAAGGGAATAAGCCATGGAAGAAGGAGCTTCACCACCAAGAATGTGCCTTGGATAAGAAGCTTGAAGAGGATGCTTTAATGGAGGAAAAGAAAGAGAAAATGGGGGAGCACGAAATTGAAGGAAAAAAAAAGAGGGAGAGAAGTGGAACTTTGAAGTGTCTCTCATAAGACTTTCATTCATCAAAGTTACAACAAGTGTTACACATGCTTCTATTTATAGACTAGGTAGCTTCCTTGAGAAGCTTTCTTGAGAAAACTTCCTTGAGAAGCTAGAGCTTAGCTACACACACCCCTCTAATAACTAAGCTCACCTTCTTGAGAAGCTTCCTTGAGAAGATTCCTAAAGAAGCTACAGCTTAGCTACACACACCCCCTATAATAGATAAGCTGACCCCCATGCCAAAATACATGAAAATATAAAAAAAGTCCCTACTACAAAGACTACTCAAAATGTCCTTAAATACAAGGCTAAAACCCTATACTACTAGAATGACCAAAATACAAGGCCCAAAAGAAGGAAAAACCTATTCTAATATTTACAAAGAAGAGAGGACCCAACCTTGGTCCATGGGCTCAGAAATCTATCCTGGGGTTCATGAGAACCCCAAGGCCTTCTTTAGCAGCTCTAGCCCAATCCTCTTGGAGTCTTCTATCTAATACCTTTGGGGGGTAGGATTGCATCATCCCCTCCACCTTGGAAAGGATTTGACCTCAAATCCCGAGGTTCTTCATATTCTGGGCCCCTTCCCTCGACACCTGTAAAATGAATAAAAACATATGTATTAGTGGTGTTGGGTATGTTAGAGTAGGGTAAGGTCTGAAAACCCCTTTCATGGACATCTTCCCATGAGGGAACATTGTTCCTCACCAACTCAATGATTGGTGCTACAAGTATATAAAAATATGGGACAAACCTTTTGTAAAAGTTTGTTAAGTCATGGTAGCCCCAGATTTCCCTTATACTTGGTGGAGTGGGCCAATCAGGAATGACCTTTATTCTCTTAGGGTCTGTGGGAACACATTGACCACTATTTAAAAAATAAAGGAAAGTAATGAAATAAAACATACCTTTTTCTGTATTTTCATGTTGATTATTCCTACGAAAAAATACGACAAACCTAAGGTGTCCCATATGAGCACCTAAGTTTGTATTAAAACCAAAAATAAGAACAAACTTACCTAATGAGTCCCTATGTACATGAATCATAAAGATGTTGCGTGCATGACTGATTTTACAAAAGAGGGTCTCAACACTCAACACATTCACCATATCACTTATTTTAGGGATTTGGTGCCTATTAATACCTATTTTGGACACCAACAAAGCACAAGGATTTAAGCTCTTACGAACTAAACCCTCATCCAATAACTCCTTTACTTGAGGAATAACCTCAAGCCTAAGAGGTGTGGCAGTGCTAACAAGTGTCTTTTTACAAAGGAGAAGATGTGGAGGTTGTCTAAGAGGGAAAAATTATTTAATATTTGTCTTTATTTCAAAATGACTTTCTTTCTTAGCTAACCTCTTGGAGGAGACACTTACCTCCTTACACTCCTCCTTAACCATTAAAGGTTGTCCTTATTCTTGTGGGTAGATTTCTTCACTAGATTCTTCCCCTTTTTCTTCTTCACTTTCACTAGAGGAAGGTGAAGTAGTAGCCTCATCTTGGCTACTATAAATTTCTTGGCCCCTCATAATCATGGTTTTCTTGGTGGGGCATTGAGAAGTAATGTGTCCTCTTCCAAGACATTTAAAGCACTTTATGAGCTATTCTTTTCTTGCACACTAGCCTTAAGGGGTTGTTTTTCTATTGTCTTCCCTTTATCATCTTTGGGCTTAGAAGGTGTCACCCCTAAGATGCCTTGACCTTGGTCTTTCTTTGGATAAGAGTGAGAGCCATAAGATTTTGAAGTAGACTTCCTTTTAAGTTGTTGCTCTATCCTTATTTCCCAATCTAAGTTAGCCTCTACATTGTCCTTCCCGTGGAAGTATGGGAGGTTAATGTTAGCCTCTTGAGGCTTTCTTTCCTTTTCTCTCCTATGGGAGTGAGGTCTAAGATGTGACCTATGCCTTCCTTCCTAAAAGTGACAAAGTTCTTCACTTAGGCTCTTGCAAGAGTTATGACTACTATAGGAGGCATGTTTTTCTCTTTTCATTTCTTTCATTATTTTTCTTCTTTCTTCCTCTCTTATTTTCTTTCTTTCATCTTGACTCATTTCTTCTACTCTTTTTTTCCATTTTCTTTTCTTTCTTGTTTTTCTTTCCATAACTTGAGGGAAATCAACTCATCTAAGATTCTAGATAGAGGGTCCTTATGACCAGTACCCTCACCATTAACACTAATTGAATGATGACTCATGTTGGTTCCTAAGTTGTGGTTCTTTCTTGTTGGGGGTTTGAAAACAAAAGGTAAAAGAAACTACGGTTGAAACTAGCCAAAATAAACAGTTAAAGAGGTGTGAAAGATAAGGTAAAAACTAATTGGTAAAATGCAAGCTATCTAGGCGGTTTGACAATGGAAGGTAAAGGAAATAAGCTATGAAAGTAAGCAAGAAAAGTAAACTAGGTGAATCCTAAGAGTGTTTGGATGACCACGTTCAAGGTTCCCAACAAAACACTCACTATCCTAAGGAAAAATTGCCTAAAATTATTACACACAAATGAAAGTTTGGTAACCTATTGGAGGCTCCCAACACACTTCCAATTAAAGGCCTTTTTGTTACAAAACTTGAAAGCAATGAAGGTAAGTAAATTGCAAATCAAAAAATTACAAAACGTCCTCAATTTTTGTGGTTGTTCTCTCTTTGGTTATTCACTCAATTTAGAATGGCTCTAGAGTAGAGTAAAAAAAACTATAAAAAAAAAGACTCAACAAACCTCTAGCTTTGGCCCTTGTTTATTCACACTAATTTTCAATTGAAATTTAGGAACTGAGATTGGTATAAAATACGAACCAATTATAGAATAAATTTTGAGCCAAAACAACAAGCACACTTTCCTTTCACCTTTTTTTTCCTGGATACTGATTTTTCTTCCAAATTGTGTGATTTTTAGTATTTTTTCCTTTTATCCAAATCACTTGGTTCTTTCTTTATAACTTTTTTCCAGATGTCTAGAAAATTCAGTAAAACTTTCAGCTCAAAATTCGAAGTAACCAATTCTATCCAATACCCTATGGGGGGGAGTCTTCTATCCAATACCCTTGGGGGTAGGATTGCATCATCCCCTCCACCTTGGAAAGGATTTGACCTCAAATCCTGAGGTTCTTCATATTATGGGCTCCTTCCCTCAACACCTGTAAAAAGAACAAAAACATATGTATTAGTGGTGTTTGGTATGTTGAAGTAAGGTAAGGTCTGAAAACCCATTTCCTGGGCATCTTCCCATGAAGGAACATGGTTTCTCACCAACTCAATGAGTGGCGCTACAAGTATAGAAAAATATGGGACAAACCTTTTGTAAAAGTTTGTTAAGTCATGGCAGCCCCAAATTTCCCTTATACTTGGTGGAGTGGGTCAATCAGGAATGACCTTCATTCTCTTAGGGTCTGTGGGAACCCGTTGACCACTATTTAAAAAATTAAGGAAAGTAATGCAATAAAGCATACCTTTTTCTGTATTTTCATGTTGATTATTCCTATGAAAAAATACGATAAACCTTAGGTGTCCCATATGAGCACCTAAGTTTGTATTAAAACCAAAAATAAGAACAAACCTACCTAATGAGTCCCTATGTACATGAATCATAAAGATGTTGGGTGCATGACTGATTTTACAAAAGAGGGTTGTTTGATGTGTCATTATTTTCTCCTATTTCTTAACCATTTTTGTCACCATTTTAATTACTGATTAGCCTTAATTGTCAAATTAATTATGTAGTTTTATCATTTGGTCCTACTTGACTAATTTTGTGTTTTTAATTTAATTTTAGGAGAATTATAAGTAATTGGGCTTGAATCCGGAATTGGGCTTGGACTTGAAGAGAGTAGACAATTTTATTTTATCAAATCTTATCTTATCCAGATTTTATTTCATCTAGATTTTATTTCATTCAATCTTATCTTATCTTGTTCAGATTTTATTTTATTTATGGGCTTGGACTTAAAACAGATTTGTAAGCTTTGGGGATGAGGACCTATATAGCAGCACCAGGGTTTTAGTTTAGAGAGTTTTTGGGAGAGGAGAATAATTCTAAGATTTTAATAAAATTCGTTTTCTGCAATTTCGTTTCTGCTGCAATCTATAATTTCATTTTCTACTGATTAATGGAAGGCTAAGTCTCCAGCGTTGTTTTCTCTTGAGGATCAAGCACAACTCTCTTTGAGGTTTTGTTATTACTATTGAATTCTGATCAGTTTTTCCTCTTCACCAATTACTCTGTATTTGTTGCTATTAATCCATGCATGCTTAGTGCTTGATTAATTGTCTCTGCGCTTAATTTACGTTCATGCTTAATGATCAGTTTCGTTCATGATTAATTGGTGTATGTGTTGCTTAATCACATAATGACAACCTTATGTTAATTTTTGCTTAGTAATTTAATTTAGGGTTGGATTAAGTGGTTGAACTGATTAAGGATAAATTCTCGTAACCTAGGATAAGAGACTTGCTTGTGAATTAAGGGGAAACAACATGTTTTAATTCTGTTATTTTCTAATTCAAATTTGCTTGCTGTTTAATTTAAAAAAACAAACAACCCCCCCAATTCGTTACTATTTTATTACTATCTGTTATGAACGTTTGGTTGACCATTGCTTATTTGGAGACGACCTAGGATCACTTCCTAGATACTGCATTTTTAATGTTTATTTGATTCGAGTACGGCCTCGATCAAATTTGGCGTCGTTGCCGGGGAGCAGTGGGCCAAAGGTTCATAATAGTGTTTAGTTTTTTGTGTGTAGCTTTGTCGTTTAGGTTGTGAGTGTGTGTTGTTTTGTTTTGAGTAGTGTTCTATTTTGCATTTCAGTCGTGTTCCCTGTTTTAGCGACTGTTTCAATTTTGTGTTTTGCTATGAACAGTGATTAGCGACTAATTCTACAATTTAATTAGCGATTTTTGTTTTGATAGTTAAAGTTGCTATTTTTGGCTTATTTTTTGTGTGGTAGTTTTTTTTATCCATATTTTGTGTGAAAATACCAGGAGCACTTGGTGTGGCAGTATTTGAGAGAGACAAAAATTTTGGGAACTTGTTTTTGTTGGATCAAGTGGCCTCAGAATAATTAAGAAGGGGGGTTGAATTAATTATTCGTAAACCTTTACTAATTAAAAATTACTCTTCTAAGGCTTTTAATAAATTGTTAAGAGAATGAGGAGTAGAAGAGAAAGTTAACAGAAAGTAAAAGCGGAAATTAAATGCATAGCGGAAAGTAAAAGAGTAGGGAAGAAGGAGACAAACACACAAGAGTTTTTATACTGGTTCGGCAACAACCCGTGCCTACATCCAGTCCCCAAGCGACCTACGGTCCTTGAGATTTCTTTCAACCTTGTAAAAATCCTTTTACAAGCAAAGATCCACAAGGGATGTACCCTCCCTTGTTCTCTTTGAACCTAGTGGATGTACCCTCCACTAGAACTGATCCACAAGAGATGTACCCTCTCTTGTTCTCAGTCAACAACCCAAGTAGATGTACCCTCTACTTGTACCACAAAGGATGTACCCTCCAATGTGTTAAGACAAAGATCTCAGGCTGTTAAACCTTTGATACTTTGTGAATGGGGATACAAAAGAATTCTCAGGCGGTTAGTCCTTTGAACACTTTTGTATTAGGGAAAGGGAAGAATCAAAAGAATTCTTAGACTGTGTCGTTTTGAATTCTTGGACAAGGGAGAAGGGAGACACAAAAGAATTCAAGCGGTTAGTCCTTTGTTCTTTTGGAAAAGGGAGAAGAGAGACACAAAAAGAATTCAGGCTGTTAGTCCTTGGCGAATTCTTTTTGGCAAAGGGAGAAGAGAATGAAAAGATGAATAGCACAAGTTTTCAAGGTTTAGAAAACCAAAAAACTTCAAAAATCTTTTGGTACAAAGAAGAAGAAGAAGTTCAAAGAGATTCAAGCCTTGTAAAAGATTGATTGAAGTAGTGTTTTTAAAAGCAAATCAAAGCCTTGCTTTTATAGACTCTTCATGTCTGGCCATGAGGACCATTTAGAAGAGTTATAACTTTTAGAAAAACTTAAAACCAATTTGAAAAAGTCAAAAACCTTTTGAAGAGTTACATCTTTTGATTTTATTCAGAAACAATCACTAATAATCGATTACCAAATCAATGTAATCGATTGCACAAAGCTTTTATGTGAAAGGATGTGACTCTTCACATTTGAATTTGAATTTCAACGTTCAAAGGCACTGGTAATCGATTACCAAAACATTGTAATCGATTACAGCTTTTTGAAATTCATTGGAACGTTGTAAATTCAATTTGAAAACTTTTTCAAAACAATTTTGCCACTGGTAATCGATTACAACAATCTGGTAATCGATTACCAGAGAGTAAAAACTCTTTGGTAAACATGTTTTGAGAAAAATCATGTGCTACTCAATTTTTGAGAAAAAACTTTTCATACTTATCTTGATTAAACCTTCTCTTGAATCATGAATCTTGAGTCTTGAATCTTGATCTTGATTCTTGAGATCTTGAACCTTGAATCTTGATTCTTGACTCTAAACTTTCTTCTTAAGTCTTGAATTCTTCTTGATTCTTATCTTGAACTGTTGAATTGTTCTTGATTCACTTGAGTTTTTCTTTGATTGATCTTTGAGATTTTTGTCATCACCTTTGTCATCATCATTGTTATCATCAAAACACCTTTGAATCACCTTTGATTCACCATGAAGCTTTGCTTCTACAGTTTTTAGCAAAACTTAAAACGGCCATAACTTTTGCTCCGGGTATCAGAATGACTATTATTATATATGCATTTAGGGTAGAAGAAAATTTCCCATGCCGTGGCATCTGACCTGCAGTCCGTTACCATAACTTTTTGTTTTTATTTTTTTAGTATTATTGTCTTATTTTTCTAAACTTTCCTTAGGCAGTTTTCATAGTTAGACTTTGAATTTTTGTCTGGAAATTTTTCAGCTCATTTGGATATCATTTGAGTATAGCTGTAGTTTTACACCCTTGTTAGGTGCTTGTTTGAGAAACACATGATTTGCTTCATATAGTGCATGACTAGGGGCAATCCAGGTGATTTATAACCCTTTGATCCTGAAATAGATAAAACCTTTCATAGATTAGTTAGGCATAGTGTGCATCCTGGTCATTATGTGCATTTTGAGCATCCTGATCATTTTGAGCATTCTGTTACTGGTGATTCTGAATATTCTGATTTTGAGCATTTGGCTATTAATTTTCATACTGAGAACATGGCTTAACCTCCACCTTGTGAGAGGACTCTTAGGGAGATGGCTGCACCTAATTTCACTTATGAAAGCTTGTGCATTCAATATCCTGATGAGGGTATTCCATATGTTCTCAAGACTGGACTAATACATTTGCTGCCCAAGTTTCATGGTCTTGCAGGTGAAGATCCTCATAAGCATCTTAAGGAGTTCCATATTGTTTGTTCCACCATGAAGCCCCCTGATGTCCAAGAAGATCATATCTTTCTAAAGGCTTTTCCTCATTCTCTGGAGGGAGTGGCAAAAGATTGGCTCTACTACCTTGCTCCCAGGTCCATTTTCAGCTGAAATGACCTTAAGAGGGTGTTCTTGGAGAAATTCTTCCCTGCATCTAGGACCACTGCCATCAGAAAAGACATTTCAGGCATCAGGCAACTTAGTGGAGAGAGCTTGTATGAGTATTGGGAAAGATTCAAGAAATTGTGTGCAAGCTGTCCTCACCACTAGATTTCTGAGCAACTCTTTCTTCAATATTTCTATGAGGGACTTAGCAACATGGAGAGGAGTATGATTGATGCTGCTGAGGCTAGGAATTTGATTGAGAAGATGGCTTCCAACTCCTAACAATTCAGTGCAAGAAATGATGCTACTGTCCTTAAAGGAGTCCATGAGGTGGCCACAGATTCATCTTCATCTACTGAAAATAAAAAGCTTGAGGGAAAACTTGATGCCTTGGTCAACCTAGTAACTCAGCTTGCCATGAATTAGAAATCTGCACCTATTGCAAGAGTCTGTGGTCTATGTTCTTCTATAGATCACCATAGAGATCTTTGTCCATCTTTGCAGCAATCTGGAGTCAATGAGCAACCTGAAGCTTATGCTGCAAACATTTATAATAGACCCCCTCAACAGCAAAATCAACAACAACAGAATAATTATGATCTTTCAAGCAACAAATACAATCCAGGTTGGAGAAATCATCCAAATCTGAGATGGGCAAGTCCTCCACAACAACAACAGCCTATCCCTCCTTTCCAGAATGCTGCTGGTCCAAGCAAGCCATATGTTCCTCCTCCAATACAGTAGCAGTCACAACAAAGACAACAAGCAACTGAGGCTCCTCCTCAACCTTCCTTAGAAGAGTTAGTGAGGCAAATGACCATCCAGAATATGCAATTTCAGCAAGAGACAAAAGCCTTCATTCAGAGTCTAACAAATCAGATGGGGCAGATGGCTACTCACTTGAACCAAGCTCAGTCCCAAAATTCTGACAAATTGCCTTCACAAACTATGCAAAATCCAAAAAATGTGAGTGCCATCACCTTGAGGTATGGCAACCAAATTCAAGTGCCTCCATTAGTAGCAACACCTGCACCTGAACCTGTCAAGCTTCATTCTACACCTGAAAAAGAGGATGAGATAGTTGCAGAAAAGAGAAAGCTTCCTAACAGAAATTTTCAGGTAGGTGGACCTTCTTCTAGTAATTCTGACTTGAAGCAGCCTCCTATCCCTCTTTCATTCCCACCTAGAGCAATTCCAAACAAAAAAAATGGAAGAAGCGAAAAAAGAGATCTTGGAGACCTTCAGGAAAGTAGAGGTAAACATGCCTTTGATAGGTGAACATCCCTCTTTCATTCCCTCTTTCCCCTGCCATTCATTGATCAAATGCATAAGCGCTTGGCAGGTAAGTCTCATTACTGTTTTCTTGATGGTTTTTATGGTTATTTACAAATTCAAATTGCTCCTGAGTGTAGAAGCGAAGACTTTGCCTTTGATGTTTTGATGATGCCATATGATCGTGATGTTTTGATGCCTTCTGAAAACGCGCTTCTCAAGTTTAATTCAAGACAAAAATCCAAGAATACAAGATACAAGATCAAGAAGATCTCTAGTGTTTTAGGAAGGGAATTCCAAATTAAAACTGCAAAAGGTTTGGCCAAGAAATTTAAGCAAAAATGTATTTTTCAAGAGATTTACTCTCTGGTAATCAATTACCAGAGGATGTAATCGATTACCAGTGGCCAAAATGACTTATAACAGCTATTAGAAATTTGAATTCAAATTTAACACTGTGTAATCGATTACACTTGGATGGTAATCGATTACCAGCAGTTACTGAATGTTTTGATTCAAATTTGAAAATTACACAAGTCTTGTAATCGATTACAAGAGGAGATTTTCAGAAAATTATTTCCAAGGGTCACAACTTTTCAAATGGTTTTTACACGGCCATCAAAGGTCTATTTATATGTGACTTGGAACACGAATTTGCTTAGAGTTTTTCAGAACAAAAAGTCTTATCCTCTCAAAAAGAAAAATCATTTTATCCTCTCAAGAATTCCTTGGCCAATACACTTGCAATTCAATAAGGAATTAAATGAGTGCTTAATTGTACAATCTATCTCTTTCAAGAGAGATTTCTTCTTCTCTTCATTCTATCTCTCAAAAGGGATTAAGAGACCGAGGGTCTCTTGTTGTAAAGAAATCTGAACACAAAGGAAGGGTTGTCCTTGTGTGGTTCAGAACTTGTAAAGGGATTTTGCAAGATAGTGGAACTCTCAAGCGGGTTGCTTGGGGACTGGACGCAGGCACAAGGGTGTGGCCGAACCAGTATAAATCTGAGTTTGCATTTTCTCTTCCCTTAAACTCCTTTATTTTTTATTGTTTATTGCTTATTATTTCTATTTAGTAAGATTAATTTGCATTATTATTTAGGAGTTCATTTTTAAAAAAGGAATCTTGGGTTATTGGGATAAAATCCAAATAGAATTTTTGATTAAGAAAAGATTGAGATATCTTAATTCAACCCCCCTTCTTAAGATATCTGAGGCCACTTGCCCAACACTGAGTATCAGAGCTTCATTATTGTATAAAGTTTAGAAGCTTCATGAATAATGGCCTCAACAAACTTCTTATTCCCAGAAGGAAACTCTATAAATAGGCTTCCTATTTTTAATGGAGAGGGTTACCATTACTGGAAAACCCGAATGCAAATTTTCATTGAGGCAATAGATTTAAACATTTGGGAAGCCATAGAAGTTGGACCTTATGTACCCACCATGGTGGCTGGTAATACAACAATAGAGAAACCTCGAGAAGAGTGGTATGAAGATAAAAGAAGATTAGTGCAGTACAATTTAAAGGCTAAAAACATTATTACTTCTGCCCTCAGAATGGATGAATATTTTAAGGTTTCAAATTGTTAGAGTGCTAAGGATATGTGGGACACTCTACAAGTTACACATGAGGGAACAACTGATGTCAAACGATTTAGGATAAATACTTTAACTCATGAGTATGAATTATTTAGGATGAAGACAAATGAAAGTATACAAGATATGCAGAAAAGATTCACACATATAGTTAATCATCTTGCATCATTAGGAAGAATTTTTCCAAATGAAGATCTTATAAATAAAGTGTTAAGATGTCTAAGTAGAGAATGGCAACCAAAGGTAACAGCCATCACAGAATCTAGAGATTTGTCTATTATATCTCTTGCTACTCTATTTGGAAAATTACAGGAACATGAGATGGAGTTGCAAAGACTAAATCAACATGAAGAAAATGTAAGAAGAAGAAGGGAATTGCTCTTAAAGCCTTATCTTCAATCCAAGAGGAAAGTGACATAGAAGATTCAATTGACTTAGATGAAGATGAAGATCTTAGCCTATTTGTCAAAAGATTCAGCAAATTTATTAGAATGGGAGGAAATCAAAGAAGACAAAACTTCAAACCTAAAAAAAGAACTGAAGAGTCATCTCAAATTCCAAAATGCTTTGAATGGAATCAACCCGAACATCTGAGGGCTGATTGTCCAATTTTTAAGAGAAAGATAGAGAAGTCTGAAAAGAAGACTATTGGAGATAAGAAGGCAAAGAAGGCCTATATCACCTGGGATGATAACGACTTAGAATCGTCTGATGATTCTGAAAAAGAAATGGTTAATCTATGTCTAATGGGCAAAAATTATGAAAGCGACGAAGAGGTAACATCTTCTAACAAATCTATTTATTTTGATGAGTTACAAGATGAATTTGCTGAATTACATTGTGAATCAATTAAACTAGCAAAACTTGTCTTCTCATCTAAGAAAACAATTTCGGATTTAGAGAAAGAAATTTCAAAATTAAACAAAGAAATAGATATTCTTAAAACGGAAGTTTCAATCTCTAAATCTAGTGATAAAGTTCATGTTTCTACTATGACTAATGAAAAAGAAAATTCATGTAAATGTTGTAGCAAATATGTAGAAGAAATTAAAATTTTGAAAAACTCACTTGCAAAATTTTCTATTGGCAAGAATAACCTAGATGTTATATTAGGAAATCAAAGATGTATTTTTGATAAAGCAGGAATTGGATACAAACCAAAAAAACAACAAAAGTTTTATAGAAGTTTCTTTTCTTTCTCACAAAAATACAATTCTCCTTTCATTACATGTTTTTATTGTGGAAGAAAAGGGCATGGCACATCTACGTGTTAGTTTAAGAAAAATTGCAACAATATCAAAATGATATGGGTCCCAAAAGGATCTTTAGTCAATACTAACACACAAGGACCCAATAAAGTTTGGGTACCTAAGTCACAAACTTGATTATGTAGGTATCTTTGAAGAAGAAATGGTATATAGATAGTGGTTGTTCAAAGCATATGACGGGAGATTCATCAAAGTTCACACATATCTCTCCCAAGAAAAGTGGGCATGTTACTTATGGTGATAACAACAAAGGTAGAATTTTTGGAGTTGGAAAAATAGGTACGAATTCTTCAAACTCCATTGAAAATGTTCTACTTGTTGAAGGCCATAAGTACAACTTGCTTAGTGTTAGTCAATTATGTGATAAGGGCTATCTAGTATCATTTGATTCTTAAAAATGTCTTATTGAACATAAACATGATACAAATATAAAGCATATAGGGTATAGAATTAACAATGTTTATATGATAGATTTAAGCCAAAAACTAGATAATAATAAATGTTTTCTTAGCAAAGATGATGATCCATGGATATGGCATAAACGTATTGCTCACATAAACATGGAACATTTAAATAAATTAATTTCAAAAGATTTAGTTGTTGGTTTGCCAAAACTAAAATTTGAAAAAGATAGACTATGTGATGCATGTCAAAAAGGAAAACAAACTAGAGTTTCATTCAAATCCAAAAACATTATTTCAACTACTCAACCTTTACAATTACTACACATGGATTTGTTTGGCCCTTCTAGAATTATGAGTCTTGGAGGAAGTTACTATGCCCTTGTTATAGTTGATGACTATTCTAGATACACTTGGACATTATTTATCACTCACAAGAATGATGCATTTCAAGCATTTAGGAAACTTGCAAAAGTTATTCAAAATAAGAAAAATCTCAAAATTATATCTATTAGGAGTGATCATGGGGTGAGTTTGAAAATAAAGAATTTGATTTATTTTTTGAAAAGCATGGTATTGAACATAATTTTTCTGCACCTAGAACCCCTCAACAAAATGGAGTTGTTGAAAGGAAAAATAGGTCTTTGGAAGAAATTGCTAGAACCCTATTGAATGATACTCCTCTTCCAAAATATTTTTGGGCTGAAGCCGTTAATACTGCATGTTATATCATGAATAGGGCTTTAATAAGACCCATCTTAAAGAAAACTCCATATGAATTGTTCAATGGTAGGAAACCAAATATCTCACATCTACATGTTTTTGGTTGCAAATGCTTTGTATTAAACAATGGAAAGGATAACTTGGGAAAATTTGATGCTAAGTCAGATGAAGGAATTTTCTTTGGTTATTCCTTGCATAGTAAAGCTTATAGAATATATAATAAAAGAACTATAACTACTGAAGAATCTATTCATGTTTCCTTTGATGAGTCTAATGCTATTTCTCCAAGAAAGGATATTTTAGATGATGTTGCAGAATCTTTAGAACAAATGCATATTCATGGACAAGATTCTAAAGGAAAAGGGAAAGGAAGCAATGAAGATTCTCCAGAAGAAGCCAAATCAAATGATGAACTTCCAAAAGAATGGAAAGCTTCAAAAGATCATCCCCTTGACAACATAATTGGTGATATCTCAAAAGGGGTAACAACTAGACATTCTCTTAAAGATTTATGCAATAATATGGCTTTTGTGTCTATGGTTGAACCTAAAAATATAAATTAAGCCATAATAGATGATCATTGGATTATTGCTATGCAAGAAGAACTAAATCAGTTTGAAAGAAACAATGTGTGGGAACTAGTAGAGAAACCTAAAAACTACCCCATCATAGGAACAAAATGGGTTTTTAGGAATAAGTTAGATGAACATGGCATAATCATTAGGAATAAAGCTAGATTAGTTGCAAAAGGATACAATCAAGAAGAAGGTATAGATTATGAAGAAACATATGCTCCAGTTGCAAGATTAGGAGCCATTAGAATGCTTTTAGCCTATGCATCTATAATGAATTTTAAGCTTTATCAAATGGATGTTAAAAGTGATTTTCTAAATGGCTTAATTCAAGAAGAAGTATATGTGGAACAACCTCCAGGTTTTGAGATACCAGATAAGCCAAATCATGTTTATAGATTATATGGTTAGAAACAAGCCCCTAGGGGATGGTATGAACATCTAAGCAAATTTCTTTTAGAGAAAGATTTTTCTAGAGGAAAAGTGGATACCACACTATTTATAAAGAGAAAGTATGATGATATTCTATTGTTTCAAATATATGTTGATGATATAATCTTTGGATCCACTAATGATTCATTGTGCAAGGAGTTTTCTCTTGATATGCAAAGCGAATTTGAGATGTCAATGATGGGAGAACTAAATTACTTCCTGGGGTTACAAATCAAGCAAACTAAAGAAGGTATATTTGTCAATCAAGAAAAATACTTCAAAGAATTGATCAAAAGATTTGATATGGAAAGTGCAAGGCACATGGCTACACCTATGAGTACTGGCTATTATTTAGATAAAGATAAATTCAGTCAGTCTATAGACATGAAACAATCTCGAGGTATGATTAGATCTCTTCTCTATTTATCTGCTAGTAGACCAGATATCATGTTTAGTGTATGCATGTGTGCTAGGTTCCAATCCAACCCCAAACAATCACATTTGAGTGCAGCAAAAAGGATCATAAGATACCTAGTAGGAACAATCAATTTAGGGTTATGGTATCCTAAGAACTCTACACGTAACTTAATAGGATACTCTGATTCTGACTTTGCCGGATCCAAAATTGATAGAAAGAGCACAAGTGCAACATGCCAATTTATTGGATCTGCTCTTGTATCATGGCATAGTAAGAAACAAAATAGTGTTGTTTTATCTACTGCTGAAGTGGAATATATTTCTACTCGCAGTTGCTGTGCCCAAATTTTATGGATGAAGCAACAACTATCTGACTATGGAATCCTTCTTGATCATATACCAATTAGGTGTGACAATACTAGTGTAATCAATCTATCCAAAAATCTAGTTCAACATTCTAGAACCAAACATATAGAAATTAGACATCATTTCCTAAGAGATCATGTTTTGAAGGGAGATTGTGTGTTAGAGTTTGTTGATACAAAGAATCAGCTTGCTGATATTTTCACAAAACCTCTCCCCAAAGAAACATTCTTTGCCATTAGAAGAGAATTAGGTCTCTTAGATATTAGTGATTTGAATAACTAAGGATTGATTGGTTGATTGAAATATTAATATTTCATGATTGATTGATTTTTTATTCTATGATGTTGATTATGTTTGATTGGTGTATTAATTGTGTGATTAATACTTGTTTGATTGAACTAAATAAGTATTAGTATTGATAATTGATATAGATAGATGTTTTTAGCATAGAAGTAGATATTCTTTGATGAAACAACCTAGATATTGTTCTGGTAATAGATTACCATATCATGTAATCGATTACACAAGAACAGATAGCCGGTAATCGATTACAGCAGCCTGTAATCGATTACCAGAAGGCTAAATGCTCCTGTAATCGATTACATCAAGTCCTCTTCTATAAATACTCATGGCTGCGCAGCCACACTCGTCCCTACATGCCACCTCTTCCCTAATCGTCAAACCTTCATATCTCCCTCAATTCTTAACCAAATCAAGTCCCACAAAGCCCAATCTTCATCATTTTCACTCCTCTTTCAATTCCACTGATTGAAATTTGCTAAAACTTCATCAAATGGCAGAATCGTCGAAGAAGCGAAAGGGAATGTCCTGCACCATCGCTGCTGCTGGCCATCGCCGCCACGGACCATATGAGGCACCCACAACACCTATTCATCCTTCCTTATCATCTCCACGATCATCTACTTTATTTTCTTCAGATGATCAACGTCTATGGTACAACTCTTAATTTTCTTCTAGGATCATCTTAGACCCTAAGTACCTAGACACAGATTTCTTTAATCATGAGACATTTGACTGTTATCAAGTGTTTCAAAACTCTGGATTGGTTGATTTTATGTCCTTAAAATTGCCTTACTATCCTGAACTTGTTAAAGTCTTTTACAGTAATTTAAAAATTCAGGATGGTATTATTTCTTCTGAGGTGCATGGTATTTCTATGATCATTAATCAATCTTTGTTCTTTTCATTGACTAAATTACCCAGTCAAGGTGCACCTTTTGAGGGCACCATTGTTGATGACTGGAAATTCGACTATTCTAATCATGATGCTCGCCGCATGGTTTGTAATGACCAGGATGAAATGACCGGTAGATTGCTGGCCGGATCATTAGCCTTTGATTGTCGCATCATGCACTATATTATCGTTAGAATTTTGCTTCCCCGTTCTTCTAATTTGTCTCAAGCCTCTGAGGAGGACTTGATTTTGATGTGGGCTTTTCTTACCGGTCATTAGATCGACTGGGCTCACTTGGTTCGGTACCGAATGCATAAGGCATTATGGGCCAATGCACCTCTTCCATATCCTCAATTGGTCACCCTTTTTCTCCGTCATTTTCAAATTCCTCTTGATGATGAACCTTTTGTTCAAGTCAAGCGATCCTTTGCTATAGGTGCTGGTGCAGTCACTTCATTTGGTTACCGTAAGGATCGTAATGGTCAATGGCTGAAGAAAGATGCGCTACCTCCACAAGACGAGCGTACTCCCTCTCCTCCTCCTCAACGAGATGATTCCTTCACCCTTCTGACTGAAGTTCTTTCAAAGTTACGAGGCCTCTGCACCTATGTTGGTGAACGATTCGATTCTTTGGATGGTTGCTTTGAAGGCATGGATACCCGCATCACCCAACTTGAAGAGGATGTAACTTATCTTTGTTAGAGCTTCGACCTCCCACCACCGTCTCAGTTTTTAGGATGTTATTATCTTTAAATCCGTGTATTTGGCTATGCTTTTTACGTTATCATTTTCTGAACTTTCGTTATCTTTCGATAATTGGCACTTAGTCTTTTATGCTTGGATTATATTTGGTTATGACTTATTTATGCTTGGATTATGTTTGGTTTTAACTTTTGGATGATTGTCTTATATTTGGTTGAGACTTATGATTAATTATGTAAACTTGTATCATCTTGTGTTGATTGCCACACACTTTGGCTTTTTGATGTTGCAAAAGGTGGAGAGAAATGGGGTGGTATAGAAGCTTAGAAATAGAAGCTTAGAAATCAAGTATTGGTGATTAAGTGATCATCAATTCCAAAACATGGGGGGAGTATGAAATGAGTGAACGCAACAATATATCTTGCATATACATTGCTTGTATCTTGATTTCAGGAATTAAATTGTTATCATCAAAAAGGGGGAGATTGTAGAAGCAAAGACTTTGCCTTTGATGTTTTGATGATGCCATATGATCGTGAAGTTTTGATGCCTTATAAAAATGCGTTTCTCAAGTTTAATTCAAGACAAAAATCCAAGAATACAAGATACAACATCAAGAAGATCTCTAGTGTTTTAGGAAGGGAATTCCAAATTCAAACTGCAAAAGGTTTGGCCAAGAAATTTAAGCAAAAATGTCTTTTTCAAGAGATTTACTCTCTAGTAATCGATTACCAGTGGCCAAAATGACTTATAACAGTTATTAGAAATTTGAATTCAAATTTTACACTGTGTAATCGATTACACTTGGATGGTAATCGATTACTAGCAGTAACTGAATGTTTTGATTCAAATTTGAAAGACTGTAATCGATTACACAAGTCTTGTAATCGATTACCATAGGAGATTTTCAGAAAATTATTTCAAAGGGTCACAACTTTTCAAATGGTTTTTTACATGGCCATCAAAGGTCTATTTATATGTGACTTGGAACACGAATTTTCTTAGAGTTTTTTAGAACAAAAAGTATTATCCTCTCAAAAAGCAAAATCATTTTATCCTCTTAAGAATTCCTTGGCCAATACACTTGCAATTCAATAAGGAATTAATTGAGTTCTCAATTGTACAATCTATCTCTTTCAAGAGAGATTTCTTCTTCTCTTCATTCTATTTCCCTAAAGGGATTAAGAGACCGAGGTCTCTTGTTGTAAAGAAATATGAACACAAAGTGATGCAATCCTACCCCGCAAGGGCATTGGATAGAAAACTCCAAGTAGATTGGGCCAGAGATGCAAGAGAAGGCCCTAGGGTTCTTATGAGCCTTAGGGTAGATTTCGGGCCCATGGGCTAAGTACGAGCCCACTTATCTTTGTAAATATTAGATTAAGGTTTCATTATTTTTGGGCCTTGTATTTAGGGCTCCATAATGTAGGTAGGGTACCCTAGAAATATAGGATTTTTCAGCCCTTGTATTTTAGGGCACCTAGACTAGTTTTTGTATTAGGGGTAGTTTTGTAATTTCACATGCACTAAGTGGATATTTGATGTGTGTGGTTGGAAATAAATTTAATTGAATTGGTAGAAGCCCAATCCAATTAAATTTTAGAGGGGGAGGTGAGCATTTGCTTACTACACCCCATTGCCACATCATATAGTCACACTTTGTGCATGTCCTTCATGCTTTTCATGCCTCATGACACCTAAGCACACTTAGTGGAGAATCTTGGAATTGATCTTGGATTAGTGGGCTGAACCATAACTAAAATTCACTAATCATAATTAGTGAAATTTTGGCTCCACAAATTCAATTTCAAATTCAAGTGAAATTTGAATTTCCCTCCAATTTTGTGTGACACTTAGGCTATAAATAGAGGTCATGTGTGTGCATTTTTTTGAACTTTGATCATTTGAATATTAACTTCAGATTTCAAAGCTCTTTTTGAGCACAAAATTTCGTGCTCTTCTCTCCCTCTCCCTTCATTCATCTCCTTCTTCCTCCAAGCTCTTATCCATGGCCTCCTATGGTGGTGAGCTTCTTCTAGACTCATCTTCTCCTTGAAGTGGCGTCTCCTCTCTCTCTTCCTTCTCCATTCCGCTGCCATTTATCTTCCAAGAAGCAAAGGAATCCATTGATGAAGAAGATCCTAGGCTTACAAGATCTAATGGAGCTTGCATCACAAAGGAAGGGTTGTCCTTGTGTGGTTCAGAACTTGTAAAGGGATTTTGCAAGACAGTGGAACTCTCAAGCGGGTTGCTTGGGGACTGGACGTAGGCACAAGGGTGTGGCCGAACCAGTATAAATCTGAGTTTGCATTTTCTCTTCCCTTAAATTCCTTTATTGTTTATTGTTTATTGCTTATTATTTCTATTTATTAAGATTAATTTGCATTATTATTTAGGAGTTCATTTTTAAAAAAGGAATCTTAGGTTATTGGGATAAAATCCAAATAGAATTTTTGATTAGGAAAAGATTGTGATATCTTTATTCAACCCCCCTTCTTAAGATATCTGAGGCCACTTGTCCAACAATGAGTATCAGAGCTTCATTATTGTACAAAGTTTAGAAGCTTCAAGAATAATGGCCTCAGCAAACTTCTTATTCCCAGAAGGAAACTCTATAAATAGGCCTCTTATTTTTAATGGAGAGGGTTACCATTACTGGAAAACCCGAATGCAAATTTTCATTGAGGCAATAAATTTAAACATTTGGGAAGCCATAGAAGTTGGACCTTATGTACCCACCATGGTGGCTGGTAATACAACAATAGAGAAACCTCGATAAGAGTGGTCTGAAGATGAAAGAAGATTTGTGCAGTACAATTTAAAGGCTAAAAACATTATTACTTCTACCCTAGGAATGGATGAATATTTTAGGGTTTCAAATTGTTAGAGTGCTAAGGATGTAGAAGCAAAGCTTCATGGTGAATCAAAGGTGATTCAATGGTGTTTTGATGATAACAATGATGATAACAAAAGATGATGACAAAGGTGATGACAAAAAGCTCAAAGATTAATCAAAGAACAACTCAAAGTAAATCAAGAACAATTCAAGAGTTCAAGACAGAATCAAGAAGAATTCAAGACTCAAGAAGAAAGTTAAAAGTCAAGAATCAAGATTCAAGGTTCAAGATCTCAAGAATGAAGAGAAGGCTTAATCAAGATAAGTATAAAAAGTTTTTCTCAAAAATTGAGTAGCACATGATTTTTCTCAAAACATGTTTACCAAAGAGTTTTTACTCTCTGGTAATCGATTACCAGATTGTTGTAATCGATTATCAGTAGCAAAATTGTTTTGAAAAAGTTTTCAAATTGAATTTACAACATTCCAATTAATTTCAGAAATCTGTAATCGATTACAATGTTTTGGTAATCGATTACCAGTGCCTTTGAACGTTGAAATTCAAATTCAAATGTGAAGAGTCACATCCTTTCACATAAAAGCTTTGTGTAATCGATTACACTGATTTGGTAATCGATTACCAGTGTTTGTTTCTGAATAAATCAAAAGATGTAACTCTTCAAAAGCTTTTTGACTTTTTCAAATTGGTTTTTAGTTTTTCTAAGAGTTATAACTCTTCTAAATGGTCCTCTTGGCCAGACATGAAAAGTCTACAAAAGCAAGGCTTTGATTTGCTTTTCAATACATTTTTTTCACTTATTCAATCAATCCTTTACAAGCCTTGAATCTCTTTGAACTTCTTCTTCTTCTTTGTACCAAAAGCTTTCTGATGTTTTCTGGTTTTCTAAACCTTGAAAACTTGTGTTGTTCATCTTTCCATTCCCTTCTCCCTTTGCCAAAAAGAATTTGCCAAGGACTAACCGCCTGAATTCTTTTTGTGTCTCTCTTCTCCCTTTTCCAAAAGAACAAAGGACTAACTGCCTGAATTCTTTTGTGCCTCCCTTCTCCCTTGTCAAAGAATTCAAAACGACACAGTCTGAGAATTCTTTTGATTCTTCCCTTTCGCTAATACAAAAGTGTTCAAAGGACTAACCACCTGAGAATTCTTTTGTATCCCCATTCATAAAGTATCAAAGGTTTAACCGCCTGAGATCTTTGTCTTAACACATTGGAGGGTACATCCTTTGTGGTACAAGTAGAGGGTACATCTACTTGGGTTTGACTGAGAACAAGAGAGGGTACATCTCTTGTGGATCAGTTCTAGTGGAGGGTACATCCACTAGGATTTCAAAGAGAACAAGGGAGGGTACATCCCTTGTGGATCTTTGCTTGTAAAAGGATTTTTACAAGGTTGAAAGAAATCTCAAGGACCACAGGTCGCTTGGGGACTGGATGTAGGCACGATTTGTTGCCGAACTAGTATAAAAACTCTTGTGTGTTTGTTTCCATCTTCCCTACTCTTTTAATTTCCGTTGTGCATTTAATTTCCGCTTTTACTTTCTGTTAAGTTTCTCTTCTACTCCTCATTCTCTTAACAATTTAGTAAAAGCCTTAGAAGAGTAATTTTTAATTAGTAAAGGTTTAGGAATAATTAATTCAACCCCCCTTCTTAATTATTCTGAGGCCACTCAATCCAACAATCCAACACCTTAACGTTTCTCTCCTTTCAAAAGAATCAAAAGATCGTTTAAATGGTCCAATGCTTTAAACGACTTTTGTGCGGTTAAAATCGATCTTGCAGAAAAAGATCAAAACAACTTAACCAACGTTTAGTTCTTAAAGAACTACGTAGGTCTGATTTCCTCATCGCAATTGAGGATACGTAGGAGTGAGGAAAACACCCTTGTCGACCACAAAAAGATTAAAAATACAAAAGGCATAAAATGTCATAAAAACGTAAAAAAGGGAAAATAAAACAAATCGAAGACTTGATATTACACACTAGGTTAAAGGTTGTCGTCCCTTGTGATGGACGCGTGGGGTGCTAATACCTTCCCCGTGCGTAAAAACAACTCCCGAACCTTTCACACTTAAAGTTCGTAGACCACTCTTCGAATAAACGTTGGTGGCGACTCCGCGCATTTTCCTTTCTTGGAAGACGCACCCGTGAGCCCCGCGTCACCCTCCCGCCGAAGGGTAGGTTGCGACACCAGGTCAATAAGAGTTTTTCCCACAGTGACGTCTCCAATTGAACAAGGAATAGTTACACTCCCAGGGTCTTTATGCTTGGGTGGAAGGATCTTTTGAATCACAACATTACAATTTCCTTCCACTACGATGTTTTCCTGGTGAATATACTTATGTTTCCTTGTTAACATATCCTTCAAGAACTTGGCGTAGAGTGGCATCTGCTGTAAAGCTTCTCCGAAGGGCATGGTTATTTCCAGTTTCCTGAAAATATCTAAAAATCTCGCCAAATGACGGTCTTTCTCCTTCTTTGAAGGTACCACAGGATATGGTACTTCTATACTTTCGTTCAAAGCTTTATCACTTCTCCTTCTATACTTCTATACTTCTATATTTTGTGAGCTTGCACTTCAGGACGTCCAATGCTAGTAAAGAATTGCGGTACTGAGCTGCTTGAATAATCCTCAAGGGTGATCCTCTGGTGTTGCTCGTCTGCCATGATAGTGGCTTCAAGGAATTGAGTAGTGGATTCTAGGGGTGGGTAAACGGGCCCAAGTCCATGGACTGGCCCGCGGGTCCGCGGGTTGCCCGCAGTCCGTATTAGGTTTGATTTGTGTGGCCCTGACCCAATTATATTATATTTGATTTTCTCTTTTTTACTTTAAACTTTTCTTTTAAATAATAGATAAAGAAATATATATTAGATAAAAATAAAAGATTTAAAGATAAAAATAAAAGATTTAAATTAAAAGATGATAAAGATAAAAAAGATAAGATAAGATAAATAAAAGATTAATATAAAAAGATAAGTGATAAATAATAAAAATCTTTCTTTTTGATATTTTTTCGTTCTTTTTCTCTTTTAATCTATCCTTTTCATATCTGCAAGTCATAAATAATAAAAATATCAATTCTTATCATTTAAGCCAAAAATAATTGTTAAATAAATATTTTTAAAGATATTTCAATATATTTTTATTATAAAAAAGATAAGTGATAAAAAAATCTTCCTTTTTGATCTTTTTCTCTTTTAATCTATCATTTTCATATCTCCAAGTCATAAATAATAAAAATATCAATTCTTATCATTTAAGCCAAAAATAATTGTTAAATAAATATTTTTAAATATATTTCAATATATTTTTATTATAAAAAATAGCTCATATCATATTTAGTAGTTATCATTGTAGCATACTAAGAACACTTTTTCTCCACCACGTAATCACGCACACTCACATGTCATACGACTCTTTCCCTTAGAAAGAAGACAAAACACGACTAACACTCACGCAGTCACGCGACACACCACAGCGGCTCAGCCTCGGCCCACCACCGCGCCACCACACAAAGTACATCTCTTCTTTCTCGAGAATTTGTTTTTATCCTATTTTTGTTGGGGTTGATTCATTGTTGTTAAACTCTTAAATTCTATGCCTCTTTTCTCAATTCTGTCGCAGAGATACTTTTGTTTTCACAAACTTACTACACCCGTCACACTTCACTTGTCTATTATTATATGATAAAATCGTGGGATAAGGGAATGAACCACGAAACTCTTGATCTGCAAGTTATAAACATGATGAATTGAGTTTTTGTATGATTTATTTATTTTATTGATATAATTGACTAATTATTGAGATTTTATTTACATTTGTATTGAACTTAATTTGATTATATTGTATTTTTATTAAAATTGAAATTCTTTTAAAGTTAGGCCCGCAGACCGGCCCATTTGACCCGTGGGGTCCGCGGGGCAGGGGCGGACCAATTTATTTGGTCCGTGTAAGAAGCGGGGGCAGATTGGCCCGGTCCGCTGCCAATGCGGGCTTATGCAGGCGGGCCGGCCCGCTTACCCGACCCTAGTGGATTCCCTTGATGATAGTGAATCAGGTGATAATGAATAAAAAAAATGAGTTTCTTCCTCAAGAATGGATGCAACTGTTCTGTCTTGCAGAAGTTTCCTTCTCCTCTCGGCCCTGTTCCTTCTCAATGTAGCTTCAATTTCTAAGTCCAGAGGAACTAAATTGCCTATGGGAGATCTGTGCATATAAAATACTAACAGAACAACGGTTATCCAATTCAATAAGAGAAGACAAATATGAATTGAAAACAAATATTCATAGGTAATCAAAGAATAACAAATAAAGAATAGGCACCTAAAAACGAACTAACTTTCCAAATAAAAAAAAGATCCCCGGCAACGGCGCCAAAAACTTGTTCGCTTCGGGCAAGTGCACCGGACCGCGCAAGTAGTATAAAACGGTAAGAATCGAGTATTGAACTCTCATGGAACTTGTGTTACTTGGTAAAGCTATTTTAGTGAATAGGTGTCTAGTATAAAAAGAGATGTGTTTACTATGAACAAGTGTGTAAACTAACTATTAAAAGGAAAATCACGTGAGTAATGATGTGTAAAGACAGATAGACAAAGTCTATGAAACAGGGGTACAAAGTCAGGGACTAAATTGCCTATTTACTCATTTTGTTATCATCAAATGATGTGGCATCTTTTAGGAGGCACATCCACGTGTCATGCCACGTCATCCTTTAGTGCCACGTTGGATAGTCCACGTGACACTAAAATTGACCTCACTAACGACGTTACTTTAAAATTTAACGAAAGAACTATTTTACAACACTTATGCAAAGATAGGGACTATTTTGAATTTAATATTAAGTTAGGGACTAATATGCAAAATGGGTACAATCTCAGGGACTAAATTGCCTATTCATTCTGAGAGAAAATGATTATTAAACACACAAAATGGAAGTGCTTAGTATTTATTACCTATCTTTAACAAAAAGTAATTACAACACTACAAAATAACCATAAATTAGAGGAGTTTGATACAAATTACACAAGTTTTATACACAAAAGTTTGTTGTATTCACCGACCAACACTGAGCCCCCATACTTAGTGAATTTTTTGAATTTCATGGTGTTGCTAAGCGCAACCCTTCTGAGCTTAGCGCACATTTGTTGTGGCAATCATTAGGCTTGGCGGGAAGATGCCAGCTAAGCCGATTTGCAGAAGCAGAATTTTCTGCAACATCCGCTAAGCGGCCCCACGTGTCGCTAAGCGGTAGTGTGTATTTTGTGAAGGCAAGCTAAGCAGACCATGTCTCGCTAAGCCGCCAATGCCTTTTTTAGTTTTATTTTTCAGTTTTTGAATTTGAATAACTTGTGTCCTGATTAACTGTTTGGTCCCTTTATTTGCAGATGGCCTCTAGGAAATGCAAGAGTATCGGTTCAAGACCCACAACTCAATATGATACAAGGAGATTTCACTCCTTAGATGCATGGAACCGGTACACGGATAATGTATTGGGGAGAAACATCTTGCCAGAGAGGAAGGTGGAGCTCTACCACACTGAGTTTGATGATTTTAAGGCTGAGTTATGGAGGCGTAATCTCCATAAACGCCTCACTAATTTGGTTGATGGGAGCATAGATGTGACTTTG
Source organism: Glycine max (assembly GCF_000004515.6). Taxonomy (NCBI): domain Eukaryota; kingdom Viridiplantae; phylum Streptophyta; class Magnoliopsida; order Fabales; family Fabaceae; genus Glycine; species Glycine max. The sequence goes on along the minus strand of NC_038246.2, from coordinate 27,005,090 downwards.
GTGAAAGAGTTCTATGCAAACCTATACAACTCTGAAGGTCCTTCACCAAAGCAAGCCAGGGTCAGAGGCCATCTGATGCAATCCTAACCCGCAAGGGCATTGCCTAGAAGACTCCAAGTAGATTGGGCCAGAGATCCAAGGGAAGGCCCTAGGGTTCTTATGAGCCTAAGGGTAGATTTCGAGCCCATGGGCTAAGTATGAGCCCGCTTATCTTTGTAAATATTAGAATAGGTTTTTCCTTCGTTTGGGCCTTGTATTTTGGTCATTCTAGTAGTATAGGGTTTTAGCCTTGTATTTCGAGGCATTTTGAGTAGTCTTTGTAGTAGGGACTTTTTTGTATTTTCATGTATTTTGTCATGAGGGTGAGCTTAGCTATTATAGGGGGTGTGTAGCTAAGCTCTAGCTTCTCATCTCAAGGAGGTGAGCTTAGCTATTAGAGAGGTGTGTGTAGCTAAGCTCTAGCTTCTTTAGGAATCTTCTTAAGGAAGCTTCTCAAGGAGGTGAGCTTAGTTATGAGAGGGGTGTGTGTAGCTAAGCTCTAGCTTCTCAAGGAAGTTTTCTCAAAGAAGCTTCTCAAGGAAGTTTTCTCAAGAAAGCTTCTCAAGAAAGCTACCTAGTCTATAAATAGAAGCATGTGTAACACTTGTTGTAACTTTGATGAATGAGAGTCTTGTGAGACATAACTCAAAGTTCAACTTCTCTCCCTTTTTCTTCCTTCAATTTTTTGCTCCCCCCTCTCTCTTTCTCTCCCTCTTTCTTTTCCTCCATTGAAGCATCCTCTCCAAGCTTCTTATCCAAGGCTCATCTTGGTGGTGAAGCTCCTTCTTCCATGGCTTATTCCCTAGTGGATGGCGCCTCCTCTCACCTCTTCTCCTTTGTCTCCCGCTGCATCTCCATGGTGGAAAATCACCATTAAAGGACCTCATAGAAGCTCAAAGATTCAGCCTCCATAGAAGCCCCACAAGCAAGCTTCCATCAAGTGGTAATCAGAGCACAAGAGCTTCAAGTAGGTGCTCCTTAAACCTCCATTAATTTTTTGCTTTACCTTCTCTTCCATTGTTGTTTCTTCATTTTTCTCCATGTATCTCCTCACATGTCTTTTGCTAAATGTTGTTAACATGATTCTTTAGAGTTTCCACCGATTAAACTTGCTATAGAAGCTAGATTTGATTTTCTACGGTTCAAATTTCTTGTTCTTGTTCTTGAACCATGAATTGTGTTGAGTTTAGGTTCCTTTGAGTTTTGTCTTGTTATTTTTTGTGGCTGAAACCTAAACCATAAAATTATTACAAAAATATTAAAGTAGAAGAAAACCTTAAAAATCTAGAGTAACTTGTTCACCTATTGTAGTTTTGTCATAGAAGTCATGTCTAGTCATGAAACTTGTCACATAAGATTTCTTATGTTGTGCTGAATTTTATTTTCTTTTTTCTTTGTCTAACTCATTTTTTCATGAGTGTATGAAATTATTTTAGCCTATTATTTGATTTGAGTCAAATCTTTCATGTTAATTAGTCCTTAACATGTTCATGCAAAATTCTTAGAGAGTCTTTGATTGTGAACCTTTTCTTGAACTTTTAGGTTTCCTTATGATTGTGTCTATTGTGAATTTGAGTTTTGGTGATTGAATTGCTGGCTGAAATGTTGATCCTAAGTGAATATTGAACTCCTAAAACTGTGGTAAACAATCCTAGTGAGTTCAACATACATAGGAAGATTGAAAGTAAGCCCAAGGCAATCAATATACCACGCTTAAAAAAAATCGTTGGTGCTGGCAACTTGGACATACAAACTTGTAAAAATTACTGAGAATTGGTTACTTCGAATTTTGAGCTGAAAGTTTTACTGAATTTTCTAGACATCTGGAAAAAAGTTATAAAAAAAACAAGTGATTTGGATTAAAGGAAAAAATACTAAAAATCACACAAGATGGCAGAAAAATAAGTATCTAGGAAAAAAAGTGAAAGGGAAGTGTGCTTGTTGTTTTGGCTCAAAATTTATTCTATAATTAGTGCCTATTTTATACCAAACTTAGTTCCTAAATTTCAATTGAAAATTAGTGTGAAAACAAGTGCCAAAGCTAGAGGTTTGTTGAGTCTTTTTTTTCAGTTTTTTTTACTCTACTCTAGAGCCATTCTAAGTTTCTCTCTGAGTCCTAGCTTGCTTCTATTTCCTTTTCATTGCTTTAATTGTTGAATAATCCTTGAAAAATTGTCTTGTTAAAACTCCATTGGTTTAGCTTTCATTTCATTTTTATTGTCTTTGGTTATTTCTTGTCTCTTTGTTTCCTTGTTTGTAAGTTGCCATATAGGGGAATTGGAAAGGAGGATTGGTGTCATTCCTTGAAGAATTTGAGTCAAGAAGCAACGGGTCAACCACCTTAAGAGCTATTGGAATAAGAAGCAATCCAAATTGAGTGAATCACCAAAGAGAGAACAACCACCAAAATTGAGGACCGTTTTGTAATTTTGTAATTTGCAATTTACTTACCTTCATTGCTTTCAAGTTTTGTAACAAAAAGGCCTTCATTGGAAGTGTGTTGGGAGCCTCCAATAGGTTACCAAACTTCCATTTGTGTGTAATAATTTTAGGCAATTTTTCCTTAGGATAGTGAGTTTTTTGTTGGGAACCTTGAATGTGGTCATCCAAATACTCTTAGGATTCGCCTAGTTTACATTTATTGCTTACTTTCATAGCTTATTTCCTTTACCTTCCATTGTCAAACTGCCTAGATAGCTTTCCCTTTACCAATTAGTTTTTTACCTTATCTTTCACACCTCTTTTAGTGTTTATTTTGGCTAGTTTCAACCATAGTTTCTTTTACCTTTTGTTTTCAAACCTCCAACAAGAAAGAACCACAACTTAGGAACCAACATGAGTCATCATTCATCTAGTGTTAATGGCGAGGGTACTAGTCATAAAGACCCTTTATCTAGAATCTTAGATGAGTTGAGTTCCCTCAAGTTATGGAAAGAAAAACAAGAGAGAAAAGAAAAAGGAAAAAAAAAGAGTGGAAGAAATAAGTCAAAATGAAAGAAAGAAAATAAGAGAGGAAGAAAGAAGAAAAATAATGAAAGAAATGAAAAGAGAAAAACATGCCTCCTATAGTAGTCATAACTCTTGCAAGAGCCTAAGTGAAGAACTTCATGACTATTACGAAGGAAGGCATAGGTCACATCTTAGACCTCACTCCCATAGAAGAGAATAGGAAAGAAAGCCTCAAGAGGCTAACATTAACCTCTCATACTTCCATGGGAAGGACACTGTAGAGGCTAACTTAGTTTGGGAAATAAGGGTGGAGCAACAACTTAAAAAGAAGTCTACGTCAAAATCTTATGGCTCTCACTCTTATCCAAAGAAAGACCAAGGTCAAGGCATCTTAGGGGTGACACCTTCTAATCCCAAAGATGATAAGGGGAAGACAATAGAAAAACAAGCCCCTAAGGCTAGTATGCAAGAGAAAACTAGCTCTATAAAGTGCTTTAAATGTCTTGGAAGAGGACATATTACTTCTCAATGCCCCAACACAAAAACCATGATTATGAGGTGCTAAGACATTTATAGTAGCCAAGATAAGGCTACTACTTCACCTTCCTCTAGTGAAAGTGAAGAAGCAAAAGGGGAAGAATCTAGTGAAGAAATCTACCCCCAAGAAGAAGGATAACCATTAGTGGTTAAAGAGAAGTGTAAGGAGGTAAGTGTCTCCTCCAAGAGGTTAGCTAAGAAGGAACTCATTTTACAATAAAGACAAACATTAAAGAAACTTTCCCTCTTAGACAACCTCCATATTTTCTCTTTTGTAAAAAGACACTTGCTAGCATTGCCACACCTCTTGGGCTTGAGTTTATTCCTCAAGTAAAGAAGTTGTTGGATGAGGGTTTGGTTTGCAAGAGCTTAAATCCTTGTGCTTTGTTGGTGCCCAAAATAGGTATTATTAGGCACCAAGTCCCTAAAATAGGTGGTATGATGAATGTTTTGAGTGGTGCAACCCTCTTTTGTAAAATCACTCATGCAGCTAACATCTTCATGGTGTGTGTACATAGGGACCCATTAGGTAGGTTTTTTCTTATTTTTACTTTCAATACAAACTTAGGTACTCATATGGGACACCTTAGGTTTGTCATACTTTTTGGTAGGAATAATCAATATGAAAATACAAAAAAAGGTATATTTTATTGCGTTACTTTTCTTAATTTTTCAAATAGTGATCAAGGGGTTCCCATGAACCCTAAGAGAATAAATGTCATTCCTGAGTGGCCCACTCCACCAAGTATAAGAAACATTTGGGGCTTCCATGACTTAACAAACTTTTACAAAAGGTTTGTCCCATATTTTTCTATACTTGTAGCACCACTCATTGAGTTGGTGAGGAACCATGTTCCTTCATGGGAAGATGCCCAAGAAATGGGTTTTCAGACATTACCTTACTTCAACATACCAAACACCACTAATACATATGTTTTTGTTCTTTTTACATGTGTTGGCGGAAGGAGCCCAGAGTATGAAGAACCTCAGGATTTGAGGTCAAATCCTTTCCAAGGTTGAGGGAATGATGCAATCCTAACCCGCAAGGGCATTGGATAGAAGACTCCAAGTAGATTGGGCCAGAGATCCAAGGGAAGGCCCTAGGGTTCTTATGATCCTTAGGGTAGATTTCGAGCCCATGGGCTAAGTATGAGCCCGCTTATCTTTGTAAATATTAGAATAGGTTTTTCCTTCGTTTGGGCCTTGTATTTTGGTCATTCTAGTAGTATAGGGTTTTAGCCTTGTATTTCGAGGCATTTTGAGTAGTCTTTGTAGTAGGGACTTTTTTGTATTTTGTCATGGGGGTGAGCTTAGCTATTATAGGGTGTGTGTAGCTAAGCTCTAGCTTCTTTAGGAATCTTCTTAAGGAAGATTCTCAAGGAGGTGAGCTTAGTTATGAGATGGTTGTGTGTAGCTAAGCTCTAGCTTCTCAAGGAAGTTTTCTCAAAGAAGCTTCTCAAGGAATTTTTCTCAAGAAAGCTTCTCAAGGAAGCTACCTAGTCTATAAATAGAAGCATGTGTAACACTTGTTGTAACTTTGATGAATGAGAGTCTTGTGAGACACAACTCAAAGTTCAACTTCTCTCCCTTTTTCCTCCTTCAATTTTGTGCTCCCCCCTCTCTCTTTCTCTCCCTCTTTCTTTTCATCCATTGAAGCATCCTCTCCAAGCTTCTTATCCAAGGCTCATCTTGGTGGTGAAGCTCCTTCTTCCATGGCTTATTCCCTAGTAGATGGCGCCTCCTCTCACCTCTTCGCCTTTGTCTTCCGCTGCATCTCCATGGTGGAAAATTACCATTAAAGGACCTCATTGAAGCTCAAAGATCTAGCCTCTATAGAAGCCCCACAAGAAAGCTTCTATCACCATCTAGTGAAGATCGACGCTGACAGCCTCAACACATTCCTAGAGACACCTGTGGTGTTGGTAGAGGGTGAGACTTTGCCCACATACTCTAGATACTGCAGGATACCTTCAGATCCTAGGGGGATTGAGGCTTCCTGATCAAGGCCGTACACGAATCAAATAAACATTAAAATGCAGTAACTAGGAAGTGATCCTAGGTCGTCTCCCAACGAGCAATGGTCAACCAAATGTTCATAACATATAGTAGCAAAATAGTAACGAATTGGGGGAGGGGTTGTTTGCTTTTGTAAATTAAACAGTAGATGTGAATTAGAAAGTATTAGAACTAAAACACGTTGCTTACCCTTGATCAAATCTAAATAATATATAGATAAGATAAAATCTAGATAAGATAAAATTTGGTAGAATAAAATAGTCTGCTCTCTTCAAGTCCAAACCCAATTCTGAATTCAAGCCCAAGCCCAATTCTGGATTCAAGCCCAATTGCTTATAATTCTCCTGAATTAAATTAAAAACACAAAACTAATCTAGTAGGCCGAAATGATAAAACTGCATAATTAATTTGACAAATAAGGCTAATCAGTAATTAAAATGGTGACAAAAAGGGTTAAGAAATATGAGAAAATGATGACACATCACTGCCCTATGCATACCAGGCCGAGGGTTCATCTGGAATGCTTAGGGCCATCCTGGGAGGATCCTGAGGAAGAAGGACTTGACGACTTTAGCCCAGGAGTGGAGTGTTCTCTCATACTCCAACCTGCCCCCCATATCGCACACCTCTGACTTGACAGTGGATAGAGCTAGGCTGATCTTTGGCCTAGTCTCTCGCATGGATATGAACATAGGAGCTCTCATTTCTGGCCAGATGACTTCTATAGCCCAGTCTAACTCTTCTAGACTTGGGTTTCTTGCTCTGATCACCACCCTATGTCGAGTCAGAGGGGTTGTCTCTAACAGCCTCACTTTTGAGTGCCTGAGCCTGGTCATTAATGTTGGATCGAGTGGCCTTAGAATAATTAAGAAGGAGGGGTTGAATTAATTATTCCTAAAATTTTACCAATTAATAAATTACTCTTTTAAGGATTTTACTAAATTGTTAAGAGAATGAGTAGTAGAACAGAAACTTAACAGAAAGTAACAGCGAAAATTAAATGCACAGCGGAAAGTAAAAGAGTAGGGAAGAAGGAAACAAACACACAAGAGTTTTTATACTGGTTCGGCAACAACCCGTGCCTACCTCCAGTCCCCAAGCGACCTGCGGTCCTTGAGATTTCTTTCAACCTTGAAAAAATCCTTTTACAAGCAAAGATCCACAAGGGATGTACCCTCCCTTGTTCTCTTTGAAACCCTAGTGGATGTACCCTCCACTAGAACTGATCCACAAGAGATGTACCCTCTCTTGTTCTCAGTCAAACCCAAATAGATGTACCCTCTACTTGTACCACAAAGGATGTACCCTCCAATGTGTTGAGACAAAGATCTCAAGCTGTTAAACCTTTGATACTTTGTGAATGGGGATACAAAAGAATTCTCAGGCGATTAAACCTTTGAACGCTTTTGTATTAGGGAATGGGAAGAATCAAAAGAATTCTCAGACTGTGTCGTTTTGAATTCTTTGACAAGGGAGAAGGCAGACACAAAAGAATTCAGGCGGTTAGTCCTTTGTTCTTTTGGAAAAGGGAGAAGAGAGAAACAAAAAGAATTCAGGCGGTTAGTCCTTGGCGAATTCTTTTGGCAAAGGGAGAAGGGAATGAAAAAGATGAATAGCACAAGTTTTCAAGGTTTGGAAAACCAGAAAACTTCAGAAAGCTTTTGGTACAAAGAAGAAAAAGAAGTTCAAAGAGATTTAAGGCTTGTAAAGGATTGTATGAATAAGTGTTCAAGAATCTTGAAATGCAAAACAAAGCCTTGCTTTTATAGACTCTCCATGTCTGGTCAAGAAGACCATTCAGAAGAGTTATAACTTTTAGAAAAACTTAAAACCAATTTGAAAAAGTCAAAAACCTTTTCGAAGAGTTACATCTTTTGTTTTATCAGAAACAGTCACTGGTAATCGATTACCAAATAAGTGTAATCGATTACACAAAGCTTTTGAGTGAAAGGATGTGACTCTTCACATTTAAATTTGAATTTCAACGTTCAAGGGCACTGGTAATCGATTACCAAAACATTGTAATCAATTACAACCTTTTGAAAATATTTGGAACGTTGTAAATTCAGTTTGAAAACTTTTTCAAACTCATTTTGCTACTGGTAATCGATTACAACAATATGGTAATCGATTGCCAGAGACTAAAAACTCTTTGGTAAAGGTTTTGTCAAAAACTCATGTGCTATTCAAAGTTTTGAAAAAACTTTTTAATACTTATCTTGATTGGGTCTTTTCTTCATTCTTGAATCTTGAATCTTGATCTTGATTCTTGAGATATTGAATCTTGATTCTTGATTCTAGGCTTTCTTCTTGAGTCTTGAATTCTTCTTGATTCTTGAACTCCTGACTTGTTCTTGATTCACTTGAGTTGTTCTTTCATTTTTGAGCTTTTTGTTCATCACCTTTGTCATCATCTTTTGTTGTCATTATTGTTATCATCAAGAGTAGGGAAGAAGGAGACAAACACACAAGAGTTTTTATACTGGTTCGGCAACAACCCGTGCCTACATCCAGTCCCCAAGCGACCTACGGTCCTTGAGATTTCTTTCAACCTTGTAAAAATCCTTTTACAAGCAAAGATCCACAAGGGATGTACCCTCCCTTGTTCTCTTTGAACCTAGTGGATGTACCCTCCACTAGAACTGATCCACAAGAGATGTACCCTCTCTTGTTCTCAGTCAACAACTCAAGTAGATGTACCCTCTACTTGTACCACAAAGGATGTACCCTCCAATGTGTTAAGAATAAGATCTCAGGCGGTTAAACCTTTGATACTTTGTGAATGGGGATACAAAAGAATTCTCAGGCGGTTAGTCCTTTGAACACTTTTGTATTAGGGAAAGGGAAGAATCAAAAGAATTCTCAGACTGTGTCATTTTGAATTCTTTGACAAGGGAGAAGGGAGACACAAAAGAATTCAGGCGGTTAGTCCTTTGTTCTTTTGGAAAAGGGAGATTAGAGACACAAAAACAATTCAGGCGGTTAGTCCTTGGCGAATTCTTTTTGGCAAAGGGAGAAGAGATGAAAAGAATGAATAGCACAAGTTTTCAAGGTTTAGAAAATCAGAAAACTTTGGAAAGCTTTTGGCACGAAGAAAAAGAAGTTCAAAGAGATTCAAGGCTTGTAAAGGATTGTAATAAATTGATTGAATTGTTAGAAAGATTTTTTGAAAATGCAAAACAAAGCCTTGCTTTTATAGACTCTTCATGTTTGGTCAAGAGGACCATTTAGAAGAGTTATAACTTTTAGAAAAACTTAAAACCAATTTGAAAAAGTCAAAAACCATTTGAAGAGTTACATCTTTTGATTTATTCATAAACAATCACTGGTAATCGATTACCAAATCAGTGTAATCATTACACAAAGCTTTTATGTGAAAGGATGTGACTCTTCACATTTGAATTTGAATTTCAACGTTCAAAGGCACTGGTAATCGATTACCAAAACATTGTAATCGATTACAGCTTTTTTGAAATCAATTGGAACGTTGTAAATTCATTTGAAAACTTTTTCAAATTCATTTTGCTACTAGTAATCGATTACAACAATCTCGTAATCGATTACCAGAGAGTAAAAACTCTTTGGTAAACATGTTTTGAGAAAAATCCATGTGCTACTCAGTTTTTGAAAAAACCTTTTCATACTTATCTTGATTAAGTCTTCTCTTGATTCTTGAATCTTGAGTCTTGAATATTGATCTTGATTCTTGAAGCTTGATTCTTGATTATTGAATTCAACTTTTCTCTTGAATCTTGAAGTGTTCTTCAACTTTCCTCTTGAATCTTGAAGTGTTCTTGATTCTATCTTGAACATCTTGAACTCATTCTTTGATTGACCTTTGAGCTTTTTGTCATCACCTTTGTCATCATCTTTGTTATCATCAAAACATCTTTGAATCAATCTTGATTCATCATGAAGCTTTGCTTCTACAATCTCCCCGTTTTTGATGATGACAACTTCTGAAATCAAGAAACACACACACACACTTTTTCCTAGTCGATCACTCACATAAATTTACATTCTCCCCCTTTGTTTTTGAGTTTATGCTTCACTTGAAATTAAGTTAATTACTTATGCGAGTTCTTGATTTAATCCCTATTTCTCTCCCCCTTTGGCATCAACAAAAAGCCAAAATGCATAACAAATATAAAACATACATAAATTACTAATCATACAAGAGAATAGAAAACAATCAAACAAGATAACTTAACCATTCATCAATCTTAGAAAGATATACTTCATAGAATGTCATATAATCCAGAAAAGTCATTCATAATAACCAAATAAAAGTACATACCACTGATCATATATTATCAAAATAACTAAGTTTAAAATTCATAACCATAAACAACCAAGAGATAGTAAATATAATCATCATATTCAGTCATACTAAACAAATATTAAAAAGAAATAATAAGTGCTCAAATGTCATAAAAACACAGCCAAATACAAGGATTAAAAACAAAATATAATAATTAAACAAGAAAAGAGAAGCTTATAGAAATCAAACAAGATAATAAATTATCCTCACATTATAATAGAAGCATATGTGCATAAATAACAATTAAGTCATAAGTCATCAAAACATAAATCATTTGTCTAAGTCACTTGCATCTAGAAGTCCTAATTCTCTTCTAATGGTGTAGAAAGAATCTTGGGTTAGTGGTTTTGTGAAGATGTCTACAAGTTGGTTTTTTGTATTTACAAATTTTAAAAATACAGACACCTTTTTCCTAAGACGAAGTGCTAATTGACTACCAACACTTACCAAGATGAGTTTTTATTAACATAGAAGGTTCTATCATATCAAAATAATTTTATTTGAAATACAATATAATAATTTTGAAAAGCATAAAAAAATATTTTGAACAATCAATCAAGTAATTCAAACATATCAAACAAGAATTATACAAGGATTGAAGGATATAGATCACAGGCATTATCAAATATTCAGATTTGTTAAAGATAATTTAAAAACTCAGAAAGTTCAAAGAACTCAATCAATCATGTAATCATTATTTTCTCTGAATCTACATGCTCAATATCTTTATCATGCTCATGCTTGATAACACATTTTTTAGAATAAAAAAGATACTTTATATATGAAAATTCTTATATAAAAATAAATATATATAATATAATGGATTTTGAAAAACTTTATGAATGAACCTTAAGCAAGTAATTCTCATGTCATATTAAAAAATATGCAAGAATCATACAAGAGATATAAAACCATACATAACCATTCATAAATGACTAATCACATATTACATCAAAAATCATGCATAATTATTTTTAAAATATATATTATCAAAATAATCAACATAACTTTTAAATATAAAAAATCAAAATAGCTTTCAAGCACAATCAATCATCAATCATTTCAAATTAATTAAATTTAATTAACAATCAACTAACTATGCACAATACTTTTAAAAAAATTCAAATTTCAAATTTCAAATTTCAACTTTCAAATTTCAAATTTTAAATTTTAAATTTTAAATTTTAAATTTTAAATTTCAACTTTCAAATTCAAATATTAAATTTTAAATTTCAAATTTTAACTTCCAACTTCCAATAACTTCCAACTTCTATTTTCAACTTTTAGCTTCCAATAACTTCCAAATTTTAATTTTCAAACTTCTAAACAGTTGGACACAATTACCAAAGACAAAAAATCAATCATGTATATTGAAATTCTTTTAAACTAAATATAGTTAATTAATCATGATAAATTTTAACATAATTAAATAATTTTGGACTTATCTTCAATTTATAGAGCTAAGTCTGTTCTACTATAATCGATTACACATAGTGGTAATCAATTACCAGAGAATTAAACACTAAATTTTAAGTATCAAATAACAATCACCAACACATATTATGATAATTATTTACTTAATTCAATTATTCTATCATGTCAAAGCAAACAAAACATAAGCAATTCAAGCATTAATCAATTTAAACAAAATTCAATTTATCATATATATTCAAAATTAAAACTAAATATAGTTAATTAAACATTGTAAACACAATCATACAATTTCAACAATTATTTTCTATTATCCACAGAAATAACTTGACTGAAAATACTAATCATACCTTAATTCATAGAGATGGCTTAGATGTTACCTCTTTTGAGATTTTACTGATATTGTTGTCGCCGTAAGTAACATGTCCACTTTTCTTGGGGGAAATGGTTGTAAATTTGGATACATCTCTTGTCATATGCTTGGAACATCCACTGTCAATGTACCATTTCTTCCTTACAGATTCTTCTTTGTTGTTCTCATGAGATTTTGTCATGAGACACAAGTTGACTTGGTCTTCATCATGATCCTGGAATAACCTATTCCTGAAAATGCTTTTGAAAAACAAAGAATCTAAAGAGGCCATTAATGTTGAAGTTGTTAAACTTTCTACAAGAAACCTGCTCTGATACCACTTGTTGGATCGAGTGGCCTCAGAATAATTAAGAAGGGGGGGTTGAATTAATTATTCCTAAACCTTTACTAATTAAAAATTTACTCTTCTAAGGATTTTACTATGTTGTTAAGTGAATAAGGAGTAGAAGAGAAACTTAACCAAAAGTAAAAGCAAAAATTAAAATGCACAGCGGAAAGTAAAAGCGTAGGGAAGAAGGAGACAAACACACAAGAGTTTTTATACTGGTTCGGCAACAACCCGTGACTACATCCAATCCCCAAGCGACCTGAGGTCCTTGAGATTTCTTTCAACCTTGTAAAAATCCTTTTACAAGCAAAGATCCACAAGGGATGTACCCTCCCTTGTTTTCTTTGAACCTAGTGGATGTACCCTCCACTAGAATTGATCCACAAGAGATGTATCCTCTGTTGTTCTCAGTCAACAACCCAAGCAGATGTACCCTCTACTTGTCACAAAGGATGTACCCTCCAATGTGTTACGATAAAGATCTCAGGCGGTTAAACCTTTGATACTTTGTGAATGGGGATACAAAAGAATTCTCAGGCGGTTAGTCCTTTGAACACTTTTGTATAAGGGAAAGGGAAGAATCAAAAGAATTCTCATACTATGTCATTTTGAATTCTTTGACAAGGGAGAAGGGAGACACAAAAGAATTCAGACGGTTAGTCCTTTGTTCTTTTGGAAAAGGGAGAAGAGAGACACCAAAAGAATTCAGGCGACTAGTCCTTGGTGAATTCTTTTTGGCAAAGGGAGAAGAGATGAAAAGAATGAATAGCACAAATTTTCAAGGTTTAGAAAACCAGAAAACTTCGGAAAGCTTTTGGCACGAAGAATAAGAAGTTCAAAGAGATTCAAGGCTTGTAAAGGATTGTAATAAATTGATTGAATTGTTAGATTTTTTGAAAATGCAAAACAAAGTCTTCCTTTTATAGACTCTTCATGTTTGGTCAAGAGGACCATTTAGAAGAGTTATAACTTTTAGAAAAAATTAAAACCAATTTGAAAAAGTCAAAAACCATTTGAAGAGTTACATCTTTTGATTTATTCAGAAACAATCACTGGTAATCGATTACCAAATCAGTGTAATCGATTACACAAAGCTTTTATGTGAAAGGATGTGACTCTACACATTTGAATTTGAATTTCAACGTTCAAAGGCACTGGTAATCGATTACCAAATCATTGTAATCGATTACAGCGTTTGTGAAATCAATTGGAACGTTGTAAATTCATTTGAAAACTTTTTCAAATTCATTTTGCTACTAGTAATCGATTACCAGAGAGTAAAAACTCTTTGGTAAACATGTTTTGAGAAAAATCCATGTGCTACTCAGTTTTTGAAAAAACCTTTTCATACTTATCTTGATTAATTCTTCTCTTGATTCTTGAGTCTTGAATCTTGATCTTGATTCTTGAAGCTTGATCCTTGAATCTTGATTCTTGATTCTTGAATTCAACTTTTCTCTTGAATCTTGAAGTGTTCTTGATTCTATCTTGAACACCTTGAACTCATTCTTTGATTGACCTTTGAGCTTTTTGTCATCACCTTTGTCATCATCTTTGTTATCATCAAAACATCTTTGAATCAATCTTGATTCATCATGAAGCTTTGCTTCTACACTGATGATGCTTTTTGGATTATTATTATAATGATTATAGTTTCAGTACATTGGTTTTTAGTGATTTTGGTTAATGTTTATATACACTGTTGTTTTTGTTTGTGGTTAGTTAGTATGCATGTTTTGAAGCATGTGGAACAGTTTAACTTGACTTGGATAATTATGCAGTGAAACATTTTTATCTTTTTGTGAAAATTGGTGTTATGAATTGATTCTGGATTGAATGCATGATTGTGATGGAGCTTGTGTTTCTTTTCATAAGTTTGAGCAAGTATATAAGTTAGACAAAGAAAGAACAAGAATGTGAACTAACAATTAGAATTGTTAGTCAATAGATAGGTTGATTGAGAAAGAAAATTTTGAACCATAACCGGTGAGAGTGTGATCTTAAACTGTCAGTGAACGACTAGCTTTGAGTAATGGTCTTTGCATCAATCTCTGAAATCTAGAATGAAATGTATGAATGTGAAAATGATTGATGTGCCATCATTTTCTTCTATTTTCTAAACCCTTTTTGCACCATTTTAATTACTGATTGGTCTTAATTGTCAATTAATTAGGCAGTTTTATTATTTGGGCTCATTTAGCTAATTTGATGTTTTTAATCTAATTTCAGGAATTAATGAAACATTGGGCTTAATCCGGATTTTGGTTGTGGACTTGAAGAGGGCAAATAAAGCAGCGCATACCTTAGTTAATTTCTAATTAGGAAACTTCGCAATTTTATTTTATGTTGTTCAGTGTTTATTTCGTTTTGGGCCAGAGTATTGTAATAGGGCCCAGTGACTTTGAGTGACTCTTTTTAAATAGCTGCCTTGGGATTCGTGCAGGGCATTCTGTTATGCTATTTTCATTATTCAGAGCTTTGGTTTTAGGTTTTCACGTTTTTCTGTTCCCTTGTTACGGTTTTCGTTCTTAATACAAATTTCCGTTTTCTGCTTCTAATTACGAGTTCATTCTTGCTTCTTCTTCTACTTTCATTTACGTTTCTGTCTCATTTACGTTTCTGTTCATTTACGTTTCTGCTTCATGTTTCATTTGCGTTTTCTGTTTGAATCCATGGAAGGCTAGATTTTCTGGTGTTGTTTCCTTTTGAGGACGAAGCCCAACTCTCTTTGAGGTTTCGCTTGTAATGTGGTTTTCTGACAGTTTTCCCTTCACCAATTATCCCAAATTCGTGAATATTAATCAGTGCACGCTTCGTGTTCGATTAATTGCCTCTGAGCCTAACTTGCGTTCATGCTTAATGGACGAAGGGCTAACTGGTGTATGTGGTGCCTAATCACGTATTGACAACCCTAAGTTGATTTTCGCTTAGTAAATTGAAATAGGGTTGGATTAAGTGGTTAACTGTTAGGGACGAATTCTCCATAACCCAGGATAAGAGAATGGCTTCTGAATCAAAGGAAACAACCCGTTTTTAATATTAGTAGTTTCGTATTCCAGTTTACTTGTTCTGCTCTTTAATCACAAAACAAACAACCCCCCCCCAATCGTTACTGTTACTGCAAGTATATTATGAACATTTGGTGTGTCACTGCTCGTTGGGAAACGACCTAGGATCACTTCCTAGTTACTGCATTTTCATGTTTATTTGATTCGGGTACGGCCTCGATCAAATTTGGCGCCGTTGCAGGGGAACAGTGTCCAAAGGTTCATAATAGCTAGCGCGTCGTGTGTTTAATTCTTTCGTGTTTTATGTTTAATTGTTAGTATTGTGTTAGTGTTTGTTTAGTATCTTGGAATTTTGTTTAGTGTGTGTTCTGTTTCAATTTTCCTGCTAAGCGCTTCCCTTGTTTCAGTTTTGGGTATTTTGCTGTGAATAGTATTTTGCGACAGACTTAGCGACAATTTCTGCTTGCGGCAAACCAGAGTAGTAGTAGAAATCCCTTAGCGACGGATTTTAGCAACCACCCATGCTGAATTATTTGTGATTTTTTGTTTTAGTAGCTAGGGTTGTTATTTTTGGCTGAATTTTTTTGTGGTCACTTCTTTTAATCCATGTTTTGTAAGAAAAATAGCTAGAGCCTTTAGTTTGGTCAGATTTGAAAGTTCCAAAAAAGTAGCAAATTTTGTGTTTGTCAAAACTTCAAATGATCATAACTTTTGCTCCGGTTATCAGAATCGCAATTATTATATATGCATTTGGGGTAGAAAAAAATTTCCTACGCCGTGGCAGCCGGCCAGGTCTCCATCGTCCAAAAAAACGATTCTGTCAAAAGTTTTTTATTTTTCAAGTTTTATTCACTTATTTTTCTTAACTTACCATTTTTAGCTTTCATAGTTAGACTTTGAATTTTTGTCTAAAAATTTTTTTTCTATCTTCTCATCATTTTATAAGGTTGCTCACAAAATTTCAAGTCATTTGGATATCATTTGAGGGTAGCTGTAGTTCAAACCTACACCCTTAGTTACATGACATGGCAACTAGTTGTGTGCATGCTGAATGTAGTGTATGACTAGAGGCAATCCATCTGACTTACAACCCTTTGATCTTGAGATAGATAGGACATTTCATAGATTATTTAGGCATCATTTTATGCCTTTTGATCATTCTGAGCATTCCATTACTGGTGAATCTGTGCATTCGGTTATTGGTGATTTTGAACATCCTGATCTTGAGCATTATAATTTTGTGCATTCTGATTTTGCACACTCTGAGAACATGGCACAACCTCCACCCCGTGAGAGGACTCTAAGGGAAATGGCTGCACCTGATTTCACCTACGAAAGCTTGTGCATCCAATACCCTGATGAGGATGTCCCATATGTTCTTAAAACTGGGCTGATTCATTTGCTTCCAAAGTTTCATGGCCTTGCAAGTGAAGACCCGCACAAACATTTGAAAGAATTTCACATTGTCTGCTCCACCATGAAACCCCCAGATGTCCAAGAGGATCACATATTTCTGAAGGCTTTTCCTCATTCATTAGAGGGAGTGGCAAAGGACTGGCTGTATTACCTTGCTCTAAGGTCCATCACGAGCTGGGATGACCTTAAGAGAGTATTTTTAGAAAACTTTTTCCCTGCTTCCAGGACCACAGCCATCAGGAAAGATATCTCAGGTATTAGACAACTCAATGGAGAGAGCCTGTATGAGTACTGGGAGCGATTTAAGAAACTATGTGCCAGTTACCCTCACCATTAGATTTCAGAGCAGCTTCTTCTCCAATATTTTTATGAAGGACTCAGTAATATGGAGAGAAGTATGATAGATGTTGCCAGTGGTGGAGCCCTTGGAGACATGACTCCTGCTGAAGCCAGGAATTTAACTGAGAAGATGGCTTCCAACTCCCAGCAGTTTAGCGCCAGAAATGATGCCATAGTCATTAGAGGAGTGCATGAGGTAGCTACAAACTCAGCTGCATCATCTGAGACTAAGAAGCTTGAAGGCAAACTGGATGCATTGGTTAACTTGGTAACCCAGCTGGCCTTGAATCAAAAATATGTACCTGTCGCAAGGGTTTGTGGTTTGTGCTCCTCTGCTGACCACCATACAGACTTTTGCCCTTCCATGCAGCAACCTGGAGCAATTGAGCAGCCTGAAGCCTATGCTGCAAATATTTACAATAGACCTCCTCAACCTCAGCAGCAAAATCAACCACAGCAGAACAATTATGACCTCTCCAGCAACAGATACAACCCTGGATGGAGGAATCACCCTAATCTCAGATGGTCCAGCCCTCAGCAACAACAATAGCAGCCTGCTCCTTCCTTCCAAAATGTTGTTGGCCCAAGCAGACCATACATTCCTCCACCAGTCCAACAACAGCAACAACCCCAGAAACAGCCAACAATTGAGGCCCCTCCACAACCTTCCCTCGAAGAACTTGTGAGGCAAATGACTATGCAAAACATGCAGTTTCAACAAGAGACCAGAGCTTCCATTCAGAGCTTGACTAATCAGATGGGACAATTAGCTACACAATTGAATCAACAACAGTCCCAGAATTCTGACAAGCTACCTTCTCAATCTGTCCAAAATCCCAAAAATGTCAGTGCTATTTCATTTAGGTCGGGAAAGCAGTGTCAAGGACCTCAACCCGTAGCACCTTCCTCATCAGCACATGAACCTGCCAAACTTCACTCTACTCCAGAAAAAGGTGATGACAAAAATTTACCTAACAATTTCTGTGCAGGTGAATCTTCTTCCACAGGTAATTCTGATTTGCAGAAGCAGCACATTCCCCCTCTTCCATTCCCTCCAAGAGCAGTTTCCAACAAAAAAATGGAAGAGGCAGAGAAAGAGATCTTGGAAACGTTTAGAAAAGTAGAGGTAAACATACCTCTGTTGGATGCAATAAAGCAAATTCCAAGATATTCTAAATTCTTGAAGGAGCTGTGCACTAATAAGCGGAAGCTTAAAGGAAGTGAACGAATTAGCATGGGCAGAAATGTCTCCGCATTGATTGGTAAATTTGTTCCTCAAATTCCTGAAAAATGCAAAGATCCAGGTACATTCAGCATACCTTGTATTATAGGGAATAGTAAGTTTGACAATGCCATGCTAGATTTAGGAGCCTCTGTTAGTGTTATGCCTCTGTCCATTTTTAATTCTCTATCTCTAGGTCCCTTGCAGTCAACTGATGTGGTAATTCATTTAGCTAATAGAAATGTTGCCTATCCTGTTGGTTTCATAGAAGATGTCTTAGTTAGAGTTGGTGAACTGATTTTCCCTGTTGATTTTTATATTTTGAATATGGAAGATGGATTTTCTCAAGGATCAGTTCCCATCATTCTAGGCAGACCCTTTATGAAAACTGCTAGAACTAAGATAGATGTTTATGCACGCACATTGTCCATGGAGTTTATTGATATAACTGTTCATTTTAATATTCTGGATGCTATGAAATACCCATCTGAAGATCTTTCTGTATTTCGTGCTGAAATAATTGACCATGTTGTTGATGAATACATGACTGATCTTTATTCTAATCTGCATGTCTCTCACTCTTCATGCATTGAGTCTGAAATTGTACTTGATCATATGTCTGAATTTGATGCTGAGAGTGAATCTGAGAGTGATATTGATTGCATGTCTAGTGGTGGTGTTTTACCTCTCGAGATTGATTTTATAGAGTCAGATAGGACTAACCATGTTTCAGGATGTACATATACCTCTGACTTTCTTTATGAGGTAAAGGCTGAGAAACCATCTCATTCTACCACTGTCCAGCCGACCACACCAGAATTGAAGCCTCTGCCATCAAATTTAAAATACGCTTACTTGGATGATAGCAAGAGTTTTCCAGTGATTATATCTGCCTCCCTTGCTTATGAGCAAGAGGAGAAGTTGTTGTCTGTTCTCAAGAAGCATAAGAAAGCTATAGGCTGGACCCTGGCGGACATTCCTGGTATTAGCCCATCCACATGTATGCATTGAATAAATTTAGAGGATGGAGCTAAACCAGTAAGACAGCCACAGAGGAGACTCAACCCGGTGATTCTTGATGTAGTGAAGAAGGAGATAACCAAGCTTTTGCAAGCTGGTATCATTTATCCTATCTCAGACAGCCAATGGGTGAGTCCCGTCCAGGTAGTCCCGAAGAAGACCGGCCTCACAGTGATCAAAAATGAGAAGAAGGAGCTGATTCCTACTCGGGTGCAGAACAGTTGGAGAGTCTGCATTGACTATAGGAGGCTGAACCAGGTTATCAAAAAGGACCATTTTCCCCTGCCATTCATTGACCAGATGCTTGAACGCCTGGCAGGTAAATCCCACTACTGTTTCCTTGATGGTTTTTCTGGTTATATGCAAATTACTATTGCTCCTGAGGATCAGGAGAAGACCACATTCACCTGCCCCTTCGGCACTTTTGCCTATAGGAGGATGCCTTTCGGCCTGTGCAATGCCCCTGGTACCTTCCAGCGGTGCATGATTAGTATTTTCAGTGACTTCTTAGAAAATTGCATAGAGGTGTTTATGGATGATTTCACTGTATATGGATCCTCTTTTGATGGTTGTTTGGATAGTTTGGAAAAAGTTTTGAATAGATGCATCGAAACTAATCTTGTTCTAAATTTTGAAAAATGTCATTTTATGGTCGAGCAAGGTATAGTTTTAGGGCACATTATTTCTAATAAGGGTATTGAAGTAGATCCTGCGAAAATTTCTGTTATTTCACAATTGCCTTACCCCTCTTGTGTGCGAGAGGTGCGATCTTTTCTTGGTCATGCAGGATTCTATAGGCGCTTTATAAGGGATTTTAGCAAAGTAGCCCTTCCATTGTCCAACTTGTTGCAAAAGGAGGTGGAGTTTGACTTTAATGATAGATGCAAAGAGGCTTTTGATTGCCTCAAAAGAGCGCTGACTACCACCCCCATCATCCAGGCACCCGATTGGACAACCCCTTTTGAGCTTATGTGTGATGCATCAAATTATGCATTGGGGGCTGTCCTTGCTCAGAAAATTGATAAATTGCCCAGGGTGATATATTATGCTTCTAGGACTTTAGATGCTGCCCAAGCGAATTATACTACTACTGAGAAAGAGCTTCTAGCCATAGTTTTTGATCTTGAAAAATTTCGATCTTATTTGCTTGGTACCCGCATTATTGTTTACACTGACCATGCAGCTCTAAAGTACTTGTTGAAGAAGGCTGATTCTAAGCCTGGGTTGATCCGATGGATGCTCTGGCTCCAAGAGTTTGACTTGGAGATCCGTGATAGGAGCGGAGCACAAAATCTAGTTGTTGATCATTTGAGTCGGATTGAACATGTATCAGATGCAGATTCACCCATTCGGGATGATTTCCCGGATGATCATTTGTATATACTGTATAGTATTTCTGACTCTCTTTCTACTCCCTGGTTTGCTAACATTGTCAATTATTTATTTGCCTCTGTTTTTCCTCCCTTAGCATCCAAGGCCCAAAAAGATAAAATTAAAAGTGATGCTAAGCATTTTATTTGGGATGACCCCTACTTGTGGAAATTGTGCAGTGATCAGGTAATTAGATGATGCATTCCAGATCATGAGACTGACTCAGTCCTGTAGTTCTGTCATTCTTCCGCACCGGGAGGTCATCTGGGTGTTCAAAGGACAGCTCGCAAAGTGCTTGATTGTGGTTTTTATTGGCCCACCATCTTTAAAGATGCGTGGAAGATCTGCAGCACTTGTGAGCAGTGTCAGAGAGCAGGAAATACACTTACATGGCGACAACAAATGCCTCAGCAACCTATGCTATTCTGTGAGGTGTTTGATGTTTGGGGTATAGATTTCATGGGCCCTTTTCCTGTCTCTTTTGGTTATGTTTACATTCTCCTTGCAGTTGACTATGTTTCAAAATGGGTGGAAGCCAAGCCCACTAGAACTAATGATGCTAAAGTTATTGCAGACTTTGTCAGGTCTAATCTGTTTTACAGGTTTGGAGTACC
This sequence comes from Glycine max, assembly GCF_000004515.6. Lineage (NCBI taxonomy): Eukaryota > Viridiplantae > Streptophyta > Magnoliopsida > Fabales > Fabaceae > Glycine > Glycine max. The sequence continues at coordinate 26,984,106 of NC_038246.2, read as the reverse complement.
TAAAGCAATTGTTAGTGATCAAGGAACCCATTTTTGCAACAGGACAATGCATGCCCTGCTTAAAAAGTACGGGATGGTACACAGGGTATCCACACTATACAACCCCCAGACCAATGGACAGGCAGAAATTTCTAACCGGGAAATCAAGCGAATTTTAGAGAAGATTGTGCAGCCAAGCAGGAAAGATTGGAGTACCAGGCTTGATGATGCTCTCTGGGCACACCGGACTGCCTACAAAGCACCCATAGGAATGTCTCCTTATCGGGTTGTCTTTGGAAAGGCATGTCATCTACCAGTGGAAATTGAGCACAAAGCTTACTGGGCAGTGAAGACTTGCAACTTCTCTATGGATCAAGCTGGTGAGGAAAGAAAGTTGCAACTGAGTGAGTTAGATGAAATCCGCCTAGAAGCCTACGAGAATGCCAAGTTCTACAAAGAAAAGACCAAGAAGTTCCATGATAGCATGATAGTTAAAAAGGACTTCATGGTTGGGCAAAAAGTGTTATTGTATAATTCTAGGCTTGGACTCATGAGTGGTAAGTTGAGGTCTAAGTGGATTGGTCCTTTTGTTGTTACTAATGTTTTTCCTTATGGTACAGTTGAGATCAAAAGTGACTCCATAAACAAGAGCTTCAAGGTCAACGGACATCGACTTAAGCCATTCCTCACGAACCCTTCTTTAGTGGACGTAGTGGTGGAAGAGACTTCCTTACTCCACCCTACTCTTCCTCCACCATGACTTAGGGAGTTTTTCTTTTCCTATCTCCTTCTTTGCTTTTATTACACTTGTCCGATTCTCTTTGATGATTTAATTGTTTTTAATCTTTTAATTGTGCTACATTGAGGACAATGTGTTGTTTAAGTATGGGGGGGGGGGGGGAGTGTTCTTTGGTTTTGCTTGTTTTGTTGGTTTTGTTAATTTGTTAATGTTGTTAGTTTCGTCGGATTTTTAGTTTAATATTTTGGGTCAATTTTGTGTGCATGTACGACTTTGCATGTTTTTCTTTGAATTATAGGATATGTTCAAGAAATGGGTAATTGTTTTGAAAATAAAAGTTCTTGACATTTTGTGACTTGAAATCCTTGATTCTCCTCTACATGTCATGATAGTTTTGAAAGCTCAATTTGAAAGTGATGAGTTTACCTTTGTGAGAATTTGAGCCATCCATCATCATAATCATTTGGTGTGTTTTGCCCCATTGATTGCTTGCACAATAGCCTTGGCTTGATTCTTGTTGATGCTTCCTAATTCACATGCATATTTGGAAATGATTGAGGCAATTTTGTTCTTATAAGCTTCTAGCCAAATGGACTTACCTTGAATTAATTCCTTTGATAGCCCTTTTGAGCCTTGTTTCCCTTTCCTTGTTTTGAAGCTCACTACAAGCCTTAAATGAAAAACCATGATATCACAATATCCTTAAGGAATTTTGGAGCTTTGGAATTGTTTTGGGAATAAGTGTGGGGGGTTTTTGTTTCATTGGATAACTTGTTTTGTTGGCTATGCTTCATGATGTATTTTGGGCCATACTTGATGTACATTGTATATTGGTTAAATGTTGGACATGTTGAATGAAATGTTGTTTCTCAAAGGCTATAGAGTAAAAAAAAAAATCGAAAAAAAAAGAAAAAAAATTTGAAAAAAGAAAAAGAAAAGCAATAAAGTTGAGTGAATAAGATCTTAAATGGCACAAGAATGATGAAACTCTTGGTTCTACTCTTCATGTTTAAATTTAATCTTTACTTCTTTTTATTTTCTTATTTTTTTCTTAATATGCACTTATTCCCCATTGCTCCCCTATTCCTTTGGGATTTAGCCACTTATTCCATATTTCTCCATACCTTGTCCTTGGCCCCATTACAACCTTAAAAGACCTTTTGATCCTCATGTGCTTGTGTTTGTGGGTTGATTGTCAATTTTAGAATCTTGCCAAGTTTATGTGGTGTTTGCTTTCATGGGTGCTTTGAGGGTAAATAGTAGCCTAGACACTTGAGAGATAGAGTGTATATCTTGTGAGGCTTTATCACTTTTCATTCTTGAGCTGATTAACTATTTTGCCATGATTGGGTTGCTTGGATGATTTTCATGAATGTCTTGACTTTTTGGATCTCCTTATGTTAGATGTTACCCATTCCTTTCATTCCTTGATGTTCATTGAGAAATATGTGAATGTTTTTGTTTGTCTCTCTTTGATATCCTTGGATTTTGTTCTTTGTTTCATTTTGCCCAGGAGTGCAAAAGGCTAAGTATGGGGAGTTTTGATGTGCCATCATTTTCTTCTATTTTCTAAACCCTTTTCGCACCATTTTAATTACTGATTGGTCTTAATTGTCAATTAATTAGGCAGTTTTATTATTTGGGCTCATTTAGCTAATTTGATGTTTTTAATCTAATTTCAGGAATTAATGAAACATTGGGCTTAATCCGGATTTTGGTTGTGGACTTGAAGAGGGCAAATAAAGCAACGCTTACCTTAGTTAATTTCTAATTAGGAAATTTCGCAATTTTATTTTATATTGTTCAGTGTTTATTTCGTTTTGGGCCAGAGTATTGTAATAGGGCCCAGTGACTTTGAGTGACTCTTTTTAAATAGCTGCCTTGGGATTCGTGCAGGGCATTCTGTTATGCTATTTTCATTATTCAGAGCTTTGGTTTTAGGTTTTCACGTTTTTCTGTTCCCTTGTTACGGTTTTCGTTCTTAATGCAAATTTCCGTTTTCTGCTTCTAATTACGAGTTCATTCTTGCTTCTTCTTCTACTTTCATTTACGTTTCTGTCTCATTTACGTTTTTGTTCATTTATGTTTCTGCTTCATGTTTCATTTGCGTTTTCTGTTTGAATCCATGGAAGGCTAGATTTTCTGGTGTTGTTTCCTTTTGAGGACGAAGCCCAACTCTCTTTGAGGTTTCGCTTGTAATTTGGTTTTCTGGCAGTTTTCCCTGCATCAGTTATCCCAAATTCGTGAATATTAATCAGTGCACGCTTCGTGTTCGATTAATTGCCTCTGAGCCTAACTTGCGTTCATGCTTAATGGACGAAGGGCTAACTGGTGTATGTGGTGCCTAATCACGTATTGACAACCCTAAGTTGATTTTCACTTAGTAAATTGAAATAGGGTTGGATTAAGTGGTTAACTGTTAGGGACGAATTCTCCATAACCTAGGATAAGAGAATGGCTTCTGAATCAAAGGAAACAACCCGTTTTTAATATTAGTAGTTTCGTATTCCAGTTTACTTGTTCTGCTCTTTAATCACAAAACAAACAACCCCCCCCCAATCGTTACTGTTACTGCAAGTATATTATGAACATTTGGTGTGTCACTGCTCGTTGGGAAACGACCTAGGATCACTTCCTAGTTACTGCATTTTCATGTTTATTTGATTCGGGTACGGCCTCGATCAATGATGAAGGCCATGATTGTATATACAAGCCAATTGACCAAAAAGCTTACCTTGAATTATAATTGTATCCTTTGCACCCTTTGAGTTGAATTAGATTTTCAAAATTGAACCCTGAACTTAAATGATTATCTCCAGATACCTTCTTCAGATTCTAGGAGAGCAAATAGTTCAAGGCAAATTACCCCAAATTTGGGGGAGTTGATTGGGATGTAAAGTAAAAGGTAAAGCATCAGCACACACAACAAATAAATTATGTTAAAAAAAACAATCAAAGAAAATGTGTGTTGTTGTAATAAGGTCAAAGACAAATTAAAGTGAAAGGCTAGTAAATAAGCTAATTGTATTGAAAGAAATATTTGGATAAGTCTAGGATTTGTGCTCTCTTAGAATCTAAGCTTTTGAATCCTAGAAAAACCAATTATTTTTGTAGCCAAGCCTCACTACAAGCCTGTAAAAGTCCTTTTGATTCTATTTATGCATTTCTGACTTTATGGCTTGAGATGAAGTTCAAAGATTGGACCTTTTACTAGTTGTTATTGATGAATAGCTTAAACACTTGTGCTTGAGTGAAACAGAAGCTGTGAGACTATGGTTTAAGCTGCTTTCCTTGATATTTGTCTTATGCTTAACTTCATCTAATTGTACAGGTTACATTTTATTCTTCTCTTTGAATAACTGCATGCTTTGTGAAAGACAAGTGATGAGGGCATTTTGCTTCATTCTTTTATCATGCAATCAATAACTTTTGTGCATACACCTTTGTACATAGTCACTGCATGTTTTTGTCACTTGGGGGACCAGTGAGCTGTTCTTTATTTGCTTGAGGACAAGCAAAACTATAAATTGGGAGGAGTTGTTAGTCAATGAATACAACTAACTTTTGTGTACAAAACCTGTGTAAATTGTATCAAACTCCTCCAATTTATGGTTATTTTGTAGTGTTGTAATTACTTTTTGTTAAAGATAGGTAATAAATACTTAGTACTCCCATTTTGTGTGTTTAATAACCATTTCCTCTCAATTTCAGGTTAATTAGGCAAGTTTGTGAAGTGCTGATTTTCATCCGCTCACTAAGCCAATCTTCTGGCTTAGCGAGCCATCTGCTGAGCGCAACACTCCTTTGGCTGAGTGCGAGGAAGAATTTGGAAGAAGGATGACCTGTTCTTGTTTGCCGAGCGAGGGCTAATCCCGTTAAACGCACCGCTTGAGTCCATCCGCTGAGCAAGAAAAGCACGTGCTAAGCCGAAATTCACTAATGCGCGTTAAGCGAGCCAGAGTTGTGCTAAGCGCGCAAGCACCAACAAGGCCACCTATTTAAGCCTGAAATCAGAAATGGAGAGGGATTTTGGCCATTTTCTCGAAGAGCTTCTGCATGTGAGAGATTCTAGAGAGAGAAAGGTCTGAATCCAGAGAGTCTTGAGAGATTTTGCTGTGCGAAGACCTGCAGAGAATTGAGCATGAAGTGGAAGTCGTCCTGAGAGCTTGAGATGAGTTTGTGAGTGATTGTGAGGTTCTAGAGGTGAAGGAGACATCCCCACTACTTGTATTTCTTCGATCCTTCATTTTTCTCTTCTCTTTGTTGTAAAGGAAGCTTCCCAAACATGGAGAGCTAAATCCTCTGTTGGTTCTTCCTTGTAGGTACTTGATGTAAATACTTGTATTCTATTTCATGATGTTTTATGTGTTCTCTGTGCTATCGGTACGTCATTTCAGTGTGCTTTTGCCTTGATAATGTAGATGCATGCTTTGTTAGGATCATTCAACAGTGGAAACTGGTTAAATATAGGTAATAGATAATTTATACTTTTGTTTTGTGTGTTTAATAATCAATTTCTCTCAATTTCAGGTTAATTAGGCAAATTGGCAAAAGTGTTGTTTTCACCTTCTCGCTAAGCCAATATGCTGGCTTAGCAAGCATGCGCTAAGCGCGACACTCAGTGGCTAAGCGTGAGGAAGAATCCAGAAGAAGATGAGCTATCAGGTTCGCTGAGCGCACCGCTCCAGGTCATCAAGTGCATTGCTTTAGCTCATCCGCTAAGCGAAAGAAGCACACTGAGCCAAAAATCACTAACGTGCGCTAAGCGGTCCATACATGCGCTAAGCGCACGAGCATGAACAAGGCCACCTATTTAAGCATGAAATCAGATTTGCGAAGGGATTTTTGAGTTTTTCTTGAAGAAGCCTCTACATGCACGAGAATCTGGCCCTGGCTTGAAGCTTTTGCATGTTTAGGAAGTTCTAGAGAGAGAAAGGTCCAAGTTCCAAAGAGTTCTGAGAGATTTTGCTGTGTGAAGATCTGCAGAGATGCGAGTTCAAAGCGAAAGCCATTCTGAGAACTTGAGATGAGATTGTGAGTGATTGTGAGATCCTAGAGGTGAAGGAGACATCCTCATCACTTGTGTTTTTGAAGTCTTTCATCTTGTTCTTCTCTTTGTTGTAAAGGAGGTTTTCGGACTATGGAAAGCTAAATCCTTTGTTGGATCTTCCCTATAGGTACCTGATGTAAATATATTTCTATCTATGTGATGATTTTTTGTGTGTTCTCTATGTTATCTGCTTTTCATTCCAATGTGATTTTACCTTGATCACGTAGATGCATGCTTTGTTAGGGTCATTCAACAGTGGGAACTGGTCTGATTCTAAAGTCCTTGGTAGTACGGGACAAAGTTATTGTGCTATCATAAGGGATCGGGGTACAAGAACTTAGTTGTGTATGTGTGCCTTAATGCGGTCTTGGTTGAGTTTAGTCTTACAAGAGGGATCTGCGAACGAGGCTTGATCAGGACTAGGCTAGGCTATCATGAAGAATCGGGGTCTAGCAGTCCAAGAGATAACATAGGAACACATGAGCATTGTTAAATAGAGAACATCCTTTTTAGCATCAGGAACCTATGACGAAGACCAACGCTTTCTCTACTTATTTTTACACAGTATTTCTCTTGCGTGATTTTCTTTCTTTTTGCCTAGATAGTTTAAATACTTGTCCATAACCACAGTTATATTTTCATACTAAACGTCTATTTATCGAAATAGCTTGCCAGATAACACAAGTCGTCTATGAAGGTTATTATCTCAATCCCATTAATGAATGTGATTTAGCCAGAGGAGAGCAGCATAAAAATAGTTGTTATTTTTATTCTATAAATAACCATGACCGAAGATAGGAACCAGTCATGTATGAATACCTTGAAGAGGAAAGAGTCCCTGATCTTGAGAGTATTTTGGTAGACTTCATGACATACCAAGCCAGCTCTAAAGGATCTTGTTATGGAATGCAACAGCAAGGAACTCAATTTCAAAGGAACCAGTCTTCTGCAGGCTATCATTGGGAGTCATGCTGGCAACCAGATTATGATGATAAACCAGAAGGAGTTATTAATCTGGATGACCTGCTAATGTAATTTAAAGATACAGTAAAGTCAATGCAATAGACTTTTAGATGAACTGCAACTCAGATTAGTAAGTTGGTGGATGACATGGCTAACACTGCGGCCAGAGAAGAGGAAGAGCGTATAGAGATTGAAACGTATCAAGAAAGCATTTTTCAAGTTACCTCCATCCATCATCAGATGACCACTGAAGAGGAAACGTCTGTAATCTCCAGTACTCCAGAATACTCATGCTCGGCCGCTGCTGGCTATGTTAGAGGAATAGAGAAAGGTAGATTGGAACTCACTGTAGAGGATCAAAAAGTCTCTTTTGACCTCTTTGAGGCCATGAAACATTCAAATATGGGTGATGCTTGTTATGAGGAGGAAAAGGTGGAACAGGAAATAGTATTAACAACTTCAACCATGATACAACATTTTCCTTTGGAAAAAGAATTGGGTGATGAGATAAACAGCTTAGTCGATAATGAAGAGTGTGATGATCCGAAAGACAATTGTGTTGATCGTGTGGTTTTCAAAAAATTGGAGAAGATAAGACCACCAGTAAAGCCCAAAGCAGAATTAAAAACCCTTCCAGCACATCTAAAGTATATATTCTTGGAAGATGACGAGACTAAACCGGTCATAATTAGTAACTCTTTAAAGAAGGAAGAGGAGGATCAACTGGTGCAGATTCTAAAACATTGTAAAGCAGCTATTGGTTGGCACATTTCAGATCTGAACGGAATCAGCCCATCATATTGTATGCATAAAATCAATCTGGAAACTAATTTTAAACCGGTGCGACAGCCTCAGAGAAGATTGAATCCTATAATGAAGGAAGAGGTAAGAAAAGAGGTGCTCAAATTACTAGAGGCGGGCCTCATTTATACAATTTCAGATAACTCATGGGTTAGTCTTGTTCAAGTTGTTCCAAAAATAGGAGGAATGACAGTAGTGAAGAATGATCAAAATGAACTAATTCCTACTAGAACAGTCACAGGATGGCGTATGTGCATCGACTATAGAAAGCTTAATGAAGCCATAAGAAAAGATCACTACCCGCTTCCCTTCATGGATCAAATGCTCAAAAGACTTGCAGGGCAGTCTTTCAACTGTTTTTTGGATGGATATTCAGGTTATAATCAGATTTTGTAGACCCCCAAGACCAAGAAAAGACAACTTTCACATGTCCCTTCGATGTTTTTGCTTATCGCCGCATGCCATTCGGGTTATGTAACGCTCCTACTACATTCCAAAGATGTATGATGGCTATCTTTGCTGACATGGTAGAGAAATGCATTGAACTCTTTATGGGTGATTTTTCAGTCTTTGGTGCATCTTTTGAGAATTGATTAGCAAACCTAGACAAGGTGTTACAGCGGTGTGAAGAATCCAATCTGGTACTTAATTGGGAGAAATTTCATTTTATGGTTCAAGAAGGTATCGTGTTGGGACACAAGATTTCAAAAAAAAGGAATCGAGGTGGACAAAGCAAAACTATACGTTATTGATAAACTTCCACCTCCAGTCAATGTGAAAGGTATCCGCAGTTTTTTGGGTCATGCAGGATTTTATCGACGGTTCATTAAAGACTTCTCCAAAATTGTGAAACCTCTCAGCAACCTGTTGAACAAGGAGGTTGTGTTTGTGTTTGATGATGAATGTTTAGAAGCCTTTAACACCCTCAAAGCTAAATTGGTTTCTGCTCCTGTGATCACATCACCAGACTGGGGACAAGAATTTGAATTAATGTGCGATGCAAGTGATTACGCAGTAGGTGCCATGCTCGGGCAGAGGAAAGGCAGAGTATTTCATACCATCTACTATGCAAGCAAAGTATTGAATAATGCGCAGGTTAACTATGCCACCATTGAGAAGGAATTGTTGGCAATTGTGTTCGCACTTGAGAAATTCCGATCTTATCTGGTAGGATCAAGGATAGTGATCTACATTGATCATGTTGCAATTAAATATTTGTTGCACAAAGCTTATTCTAAGTCGCGATTGATTAGATGGATATTGTTGCTTCAAGAATTTGATTTGGTCATCAAGGAAAAAAAAGGATCTGAAAATGTGGTAGCTGATCACCTATCCAGATTGGTGAATGAGGATGTCACCTCAAAGGAAGCTTAAATAAGAGAAAAGTTCCCAGACGAGTCTTTGTTTTTTATTGAAGGGAGACCCTAGTTTGCTGACATGGCTAATTTTAAGGCAGCCGGGGTCATTCCTAAAGACCTCAATTGGCAATAGAGAAAAAGATTTTTCTCTGATGCGCAACATTATGTTTGGGATGACCCTCACTTGTTCAAAATGGGTGCAAATAAGCTCCTTAGGAGATGTGTGATGAGTGAGGAAGCAAAACAGCAGCCAAGGTCTTACAATCAGGATTTTTTTGGCCAACAATTTTCAAAGACGTCCATCATCATGTCTTAAAATGTGACCAATGTCAGAGAATGGAGGGAATTTCTCGAAGAAATGAGATGCCTTTGCTAAACATTATGGAAGTTGAAGTTTTTGATTGCTGGGGTATTGATTTCATGGGCCCTTTTCCTTCATCAACAGGGAATGAGTATATTCTAGTGGTTGTTGATTGCGTATCTAAATGGGTGGAAGCTATGGCCACTGCAAGGAATGATGCTAAAACTATGGTGAAATTTATCAAGAAAAATATTTTTTCTCGATTTGGAGTACCTCGAATACTGATCAGTGATGGTGGTTCACACTTCTGTAATACTCAACTCCAAAAGGTATTGGGACAATACCATGTGAATCATAGAGAAGCATCCCCTTACCATCCACAAACTAATGGGCAAGTCGAAGTCTCTAACTGAGAATTAAATAAAATACTAGAAAAAACAGTGGCATCAACTAGAAAAGATAGGTCATCCAAATTGGAAGACGCATTGTGGGCCTATAGAACTGCATACAAAACTCCCATTGGGCTGTCTCCATTTCAATTGGTATATGGAAAATCATGTCATTTACCAGTTGAAATGTAACATAAGGCATATTGGGCTCTAAAATTTCTGAACTTTGATGAGAAGGCATCCAGAGAGCAGAGAAAGATCCAGTTACTGGAACTAGAAGAAATGCAATTAACAGCTTATGAATCTTCGCGACTTTACAAAGAAAAGGTGAAGATGTATCACGATAAGAAGTAGTTGAAGAGAGAATTCAAACCGGGACAAGAAGTACTATTGTTTAATCCAGTTACTGAAATTGTTCTTAAAGTGTCCATACATTGCAAAGGTTGTGCCTTGCACGATTTCTAGCGGCGTAGATTCCTCCTTGGATTCCTTGTCATCTTTTGATTCCTCTGGTTTTTTCTCTTCTTCTTTCTTTTCTTCTTCATTTGCTTTTTTCTCCTCCACTTTGTTTTCTTCCTCTGATTTTTTCTCTTCCTATTCAAAACACACAAAAAAAATCAAAACCCAGAATGATACATTGACGGTAATTAAAGAGAAAAAAAAAAGAGGAAAAGAGAATGGTTATGTAGACCTCGCCCATTGGTGTTAACGGCTATAGTGATAAGGTTGTTGCTGTGGATTTTTGGTTCTTTTTATTTGTGCAAGTGTGTGTGGGTTCTTTTTCGTATATATGCTTCAATTGGTTCAGAACCATCAAATTTGAAGAAGCCACTCATTCTATCATCATCAAATGACGTGGCACTAAAATTGACCTCACTAACAATGTTACTTTAAAATTTAACAGAATGACAATTTTGCAATACTTATGCCTGTTCGTTGAGCGAAGGGTCTTCCCACTAAGCACACCGCTTCAGTCCATCCGCTGAGCGAGAAAAGCTACGCTAAGACGAAATTCACTAATGCGCGCTAAGCAGTTCAAAATTGCACTAAGCGCACGAGCACGAACAAAGCCACCTATTTAAGCCTAAAATCAGATTTTAGAGAGGGAGTTTGGCCATTTTTCTCAAGAAGCTTCTGCATGTGAGGGTTTTCTAGAGAGAGAAGAGAGTTTGGCCTTTTCTTGAAGCTTCTGCATGTCTAGAGAGTTCTAGAGAGATAAAGGTCCAAGTTCCAGAGAGTTTGAGAGATTTTGCTGTGTGAAGATTTGCAGAGACCAGAGCTTGAAGAGGAAGTCGTCCTGAGAGCTTGAGATGAGTTTGTGAGTGATTGTGAGGTCCTAGAGGTGGAAGAGACATCCCCACTACTTGTATTTCTGCAATCTTTCATCTTCTCTTCTCTTTGTTGTAAAGGAAGCTTCCTAGTTATGGAAAGCTAAATCCTCTGTTGGATCTTCCTTGTAGATACTTGATGTAAATATCTTTTTTATCTATTTAATGATATTTTGTATGTTCATTGTGCTATCAGAACTTCATTCTGCCATGCTTTTGCCTTGATCACGTAGATGCATGTGTTTTTAGGATTATTCAACAGTGAAAACTAGTCTGATTCTTAGAACTTGATAGGACGAGGCTAGTTTGTCGTATTGTCACGAGGGATCGGGGTACGGTAACCTAGTTGTTGTATGTTTATCTTAATGCAGTCTTGGCCGAGTTTAGTCCAACAAGAGGAATCTGCGGACGATGCTTGATCAGGATTAGGCTAGACTATCATGAGGAATCGGGGTTTAGCATTTCAGGAGACACCATAGAACACATAAGCATTGTTAAGTAGAGAATATCCTTTTAACATCAGGCACCTATTAGGAAGACCAACGTGTCGTCTATCTGTCTTTACACATCATTTCTCACGTGATTTTCCTTTTAATAGTTAGTTTACACACCTGTTCATAGTAAACACATCTCTTTTTATACTAGACATCTATTCACTGAAATAGCTTTACCAAGTAACACAAGTTCCCTAAGAGTTCGATACTCGATTCTTACCGTTTTATACTACTTGCGCGGTCCGGTGCACTTGCCAGAAGCGAACAAGATTTTGGCGCCGTTGTCGGGGATCTTTTTTTTATTTGGAAAGTTAGTTCGTTTTTAGGTGCCTATTCTTTATTTGTTATTCTTTGATTACCTATGAATATTTGTTTTCAATTCATATTTGTCTTCTCTTATTGAATTGGATAACCGTTGTTCTGTTAGTATTTTATATGCACAAATCTCCCATAGGCAATTTAGTTCCTCTGGACTTAGAAATTGAAGCTACATTGAGAAGGAACAGGGCCGAGAAGAGAAGGAAACTTCTGCAAGACAGAACAGTTGCATCCATTCTTGAGGAAGAAACTCATTTTTTTTATTCATTATCACCTGATTCACTATCATCAAGGGAATCCACTAGGGGTGGGTAAGCAGGCCGGGCCGCCCCGCGTAAGGCCCGCCCGCATAAGCCCGCATTGACAGCGGACCGGGCCAATCCGCCCCCGCTTCTTACACAGACCAAATAAATTGGTCCGCCCCCGCCCCGCGGACCCTACGGGTCGGTCCGTGGGCCTAACTTTAAAAGAATTTCAATTTTAATAAAAATACAATATAATCAAATTAAGTTCAATACAAATGTAAATAAAATCTCAATAATTAGTCAATTACATCAATAAAATAAATAAATCATACAAAAACTCAATTCATCATGTTTATAACTTGCAGATCAAGAGTTTCGTGGTTCATTCCCTTATCCCATGATTTTATCATATAATAATAGACAAGTGAAGTGTGATGGGTGTAGTAAGTTTGTGAAAACAAAAGTATCTCTGCAACAGAATTGAGAAAAGAGGCATAGAATTTAAGAGTTTAACAACAATGAATCAACCCCAACAAAAATAGGATAAAAACAAATTCTAGAGAAAGAAGAGATGTACTTTGCGTGGTGGCGCAGTGGTGGGCCGAGGCTGTGCCGCTGTGGTGTGTCACGTGACTGCATGAGTGTTAGTCGCGTTTTGTCTTCTTTGTCAGGGAAAGAGTCGTATGACATGCGAGTGTGCGTGATTACGTGGTGGAGAAAAAGTGTTCTTAGTATGCTATAATGATAACTACTAAATATGATATGAGCTATTTTTTATAATAAAATATATTGAAATATATTTAAAAATATTTATTTAACAATTATTTTTGGCTTAAATGATAAGAATTGATATTTTTATTATATATGACTTGGAAATATGAAAATGATAGATTAAAAGAGAAAAAGATCGAAAAAATATCAAAAAGAAAGATTTTTTTATCACTTATCTTTTTATAATAAAAATATATTGAAATATCTTTAAAAATATTTATTTAACAATTATTTTTGGCTTAAATGATAAGAATTGATATTTTTATTAGTTATGACTTGCACATATGAAAAGGATAGATTATAAGATAAAAAGATCGAAAAAATATCAAAAAGAAAATTTTTTATTATTTATCACTTATCTTTTTTTATATTAATCTTTTATTTATCTTATCTTATCTTTTTTATCTTTATCATCTTTTAATTTAAATCTTTTATTTTTATCTTTAAATCTTTTATTTTTATCTAATATATATTTCTTTATCTATTATTTTAAAAGAAAAGTTTAAAGTAAAAAAGAAAAAATCAAATATAATATAATTGGGTCATGATCACACAAATCAAACCTGATTGCGGACGACCCGCGGACCCCGCGGGCCAAACCCGCATAGTCCGCAGGTTAAGCGGGACAGGCCCAAAAATATGACATAACCATGGACCATTTAAAAAAATTGGTTCGTAATCCGCGCGAATCGCGAGTCCAGCGGGCCAATCCATGGACTTTGGCCCGTTTATCCACCCCTAGGTACGTCTAATGTGAACTAATTCGCACCCGTTTAAAAGTAATGCATGCAAGTAAAGAGGAAAAACTATTCAGGTGTGTAAGATGGGCCTCAAATAATTTTGTTGGGATAAATAATACTCACTTTAGTGACTTAGTACGCCTAGAAAATATTAATGTAGATTGGTTGCAGATTTGTTTTAATGTAAACAAAAATAAAAGATGGGCTTCAAATGATTAAAACAAAAAAGAATTGTCTTTTTCTTAAATATGTTGGTGCTTCCATATATATATATATATACTAGGATGTAACCCGTGCGTAACGCACGGGTCGTTTCTTGAGCCATTTCAGTAATGAGATCTAACATAAAACAGAATGTGAAATGGCTCTCTCGCGTATTCCCAATAACCATTTTCCCAAGCCTCTTTCGCATATCAGCTAAGGATGTTGTCAGTGCCAAAACAGCCACAATCTCACTAGCAACTGAAATATCAAAGCCTGTTTCTCTCACCATTCCTTTCTCGTCAAGTCCCTGGCCAATAGCAATTTTTCTCAAGAATCGATCATTGATGTCCATTACTCTCCTCCATGTGATAGAATTTGGGTCAATATCAAGCCTAGCAAATTTATTTACTTCTTCTGGTGTAAGATCATCTGGATTGGTCTTTGAAATGCCAAGCTTCGTAAGACGCCTGAACATGACATCACTAAAGCTCCTTTTCCCTTCTTTATTTGGAGGGCACAACCGGTTAAAAAGAGCCTTATCTGACTGTGTTGACTCATGGAAAATTCGGGTATCAATTGCAGCAGCTAGAAGATTGTTTGCTGCAGTTATTGCATGAATATCTCCTGTTAGATGAAGATTGAATTCATCCATGGGAATAACTTGGCTATAGCCACCACCAGCTGCACCTCCTTTAATTCCAAAAGTAGGTCCTTGCGATGGTTGACGAAGGCAGGTGACTACCTAACAAAAAGAGATAAGATGGGATTATGTATCCAGCATAACTTTGACATACGATTAAAGATTGTAGTTTTTCAATAATATCTTGAACCCAAATAACCAGTGAAGGCCTAAATGATGAATGAGCAATTCCTACATCCTGTCATCTCATCATCACATAAGCAAAAAAAAAAAAACACAGGAAAATACTTCCAAAACAGAACAAAAGTATTTTTCCAAAGACATAACTATGATCATTCATGTGTGCATTCATGATTAAGAATATGAGGCATAACATCATAAATAAACAAATAATGCCACAAGATTTCAGACCAATTGACTAAATTAAAAAAACAAATCCAGATCCAGTTTGCTATTAAATGCCACAAATGTTGAAGAAAAGAAAAGGATTACCTTTTTATCAAGAAAAGCACCTAAAGCTTGACAGAGCCCCACTGTAGTAGTAGATTTGCCTTCCCCGAGAGGAGTCGGAGTAATGCCTCCGACCACAACATAATACCCATCTTCTGATCCTTGAAGCTCATCAAGAACCGACAACAAAACCTGTGCATGTGCATCCAAATCACTCTCCAGCTAAGCAATAATACAGAAATTATCGCATGTATCCTCAAGTTGTTAACGAAAAAGAACTTCTAGGGTACCTGGTTAGTTGCATGTAACCGAAATCTAACATAAAACATTATTTGTTACATACCATAATCAATCATAAACAAATAAACTAATAATATCATGATATTCCTCTAACTCAAATCTGAATCTTTCTCAAGTGCAGAAAGTGAAAGATTAATTACCTTGGCCTTGTATTTACCGTAAAGGTCATAGTGATTGGGACTAAGGTTGAGGTCTTTGGCAATCTGGGAGATATGAACGGGTTCAACGGAGTTTGCAATGTCTATGTCCACAGGAACAGGGGACACCACCTGCAACTTCCTCACTGTAGTTGAGGACATCATTTTGTCTAATGGAGGGATGTTCATTTCAGTTTCATGTTCCCAAATCATAAAACACTATATGAGAGAACAAATGAATGCATAGATTATGATCATACATGACATTGAGATTTTCAAAACACACACATAACTGAAAAAACACTAACACAACATAATTATTAGATGAGAAAATACAAACCTGCAATAGTTGAACTATCCCATCCCATCAGAAGATTTCCAAGTGTAGCAGCAATTGCAACAATCACAACCTCCATAATTTTTTTATTCTCTCTTTAATCTCCTTGTCAGAGAAAAAAAAAATCCAAACTCAATCACTTCAACTCAATTTGAAAGCTTTATAACTCTTCCCAGATCTTCATCATCAGGAATGTGAAAATTCAGATTAGTGATTTTAAAAGATAAATGGTAGTAGTAAGTAAGTAACACATGCAAATAGCATGTACACTTTATGGAAAGATTTATGCATGCAACCCAACTGTAACTTACCATCAAAAGCAGTGACAAACCCATAGATACCAAGCATAACACTAACATAAAAAAGAGACATACCTTTTTTTCCTTTTCTAATATCTCTTTAATAGGCTGATGTTCTGCATTTACACACAAATTTTGCAGTATAAGGGCAAGCATCAAATATTGAATAATAGTAACATTAATTTCAAAGAATAAAGTAACAGGAAAAAGAACACCAGCAACCCGTTCAAGGTTTTTGAACATAAATTTTATCAAAAGAACTCAAGGTTATTACAAATGTACCGTCTCTATCCTCTTCTTCAAGACATTTAAATCTGCATCTATGCTGGTGAATCTCCCTGTTGATTATTGATCATGGTTATTACAAATAATCAGTCGATTAAAGAGAGAATACCTATAACCTCAGAAGATTGTGATATCATTGAATCTCTCTTGTACTTACGGTCATAACTACGCTTATAATTCCACTCTCGTGTATGTATCATTCTCTCTCTCTTTCTCACTTGTTGAATTCTTTCCCTTAGGATGCTCAGGTTTGCATCAACAATGTTTGCTCGCTTCCCTGCCAAAACAAATAATCGATCGATTGGAGAAAGAAAATTAATCAAAAAGTTCAATCATTGTAACAACCATGTTTTTGGGATAGTGAAAAGACTAAAACCATAGAAAGAATAGAAAGATAAGGATGCAGAACACTAACAAATTAAAAACAAAAAGGATTTTTTTTCTTATAAAAAAACGAAAGAAACCCAGAAGACTGACTCACCCTCAGCCTCACCAAAACCCTAATTTGTTTCAATAACAATAAAAAAGAGGATGGGAGATTGGAGAGTGGTGAGATGAAGGCAAACTCTATCTGTGTGGCACGCGTCTGAGATGAAAGCCAAAGAATGAAAGCTCATCAGACACATGCAAAACATAAGCAATGGAATTGGACACAGCAAATGACAAAACACCAATAAAAGGGACACGTGGCTACATTTTAAGTTGGAGCACACCAATAATTTTCTTGGGATTCTCTTTTATAATATATATATATATATATACTATATATATATATATATAAATTTCATTATTGCTTCTTAATAAAAAAAAATAGATTTTAGTCTTCTATTTTAAAAAATTTGATTTATGCTTGCATCAGTTAACTGTTGATGATTTGTTAGTTTAGTACATTATATTGGATTAAATGTGTCATCTTTACATGAACATGTGTCGTGTCTGCTGACATGACTCCAATAATTAATAAATTAAAAATTATATATGAAATTTTTTTGTTGCAGTGTGCTTCCCTCTCCCACCTCTATCAGACTATAACACCACAACTGTATTTCCGTGTTCAATATTTTCTCCTTCAATTGCAACAGAATCAGATCTGAAAATAACTTACGCCCATAGAATCTAAAATTGAAAATTAATACAACCCCCTTCATCTTCCTCCTCCCAAACTTCTCAACCAAAAACCAATATCTCAAAAACAAAAAACATCAAAGCCTTGAATAACAACATATTAGGATCTCAAAATGCAAGAAAAAAGAAACATCGAAAAGCCTGCCTCCAGATCTGCATCTCGATGTTTTGTGGTGGCGCGGTCTAGATCTCCCGTTGTAGTGCAAAAATGTCTGTACGCTGTCTCAAGCTTGACTTCGATACCGATGGAGAAGAACAGGACCCACTTTAGCCCCAACTCTAATTCGAGCTAAAGCCACATCACATTTTTCGGCAGTGCCCATTGAAATTTCTGACGACGAGGACTTTATTGACATCCTCTCCCGCCCATCCAGCCATCGGCTTCCTTCGCCGCCTCGGATTGTCTCTCAAAAGAGTGGCTCACTTCTTGCCTCCGCGAACTCCAGACCATCGTTACAACCTTCAAACACCTCGACGTCACGGCAAAAGCCAAACGGTGAATTAGGCAATTTCTCTTTGCAGAAATGTAAGTTTTTCAAATCTATTTAGAGCATATGCGAGGAGACTAGCGGAGGCAAATTTACGAAGGAGGGTTTCTTTTGAAAACTATTTATGAAGGAGGGTTTCTTTTAAAACAAATTTAGGGGGGGTCACTTTTGGACGTGGGCGCCGCCATTGACACTGGCGGGAAGCTTGAACCGCCAGTGGCAATGGCGGGATAGGGGGGTGTCGCTATTGGCATTTGCGGGACAGGCTGACTAGGAGAGAGGGGGAGAGGGGGTACCGCCAACAGCAATGGCGGGATAGGGGGAGAGAGGGGGTATCATCACTGGCTTCTGCGGGACACTTTCAGGCCTGCAGTCTCACCATTGGAGCTGGCGGGATAGGCTTGATGGGACTGCACCTAAGGAGGTTCACGTGTTCAGGCTTTCACGTGTTTAGCTTTTAATTCTGAAAAGCCTAAGCCTGCACCTAAGGTTCACGTTGAAGGGTTCACGTTGAAGGCTTTCACGGTCTGCACCTGCAATGTTTAGTTTTCAGTTCTGAAAAGCCTAGTATATAGCATGTGAACGTTAAAAAATTTTGAACGTTGGGGTTTAAGTTTTCAGCTATAAAAAAAAATGTTGAACTCATTCTTTACGCTTACACCTTAGCTTACTGAGTTTGCTTTCTCTTTCTTTCTTCTTGAGTGTGAGAGATTATTGTGTTTGTGTTGTGTTTGTTGTGCTGTGCTGTGCTCGTGGTTCAAATTTCTTTGAAATTTAGTGCTTGTTGTTGCTGTGCTTTCATCCTTCAAGTGCCCTTACCCTTATCTTGGAAATAAATTCCTGGTAAGTATTTTCAAAGTAAATATGTTAATATATAGTATAAGTTTAAGTTAGTTAGTATTAGTATTAACAAATATTCTAAGTTAGTTAGTATGTAAATAGTAGGTTAGTTATAATTAACAAAAGTTCTAAGTTTAAATTAGTTCGTATGAGTAGCTATTGTGTTATTATTTGTTAGGTATTAATAGATATTCCAATGTTAGGTTAGTTAGTATGAAAATATTATTTGGTTAGGTTAGTTAGTATGAAAATATTATTTGGTTAGTTAGAATTAAAATTTTATTTAGTTATTGTTATTGTATATATTGTTAGATGTTATTTGGTTATTGTATATAATATTTTAGTATTAGTAGTAATTACAGCATAGAATATTATTATTAATTTTTTTTATCGAAGAATGAGAATTTTATTATGAATTCTAGAAATATCTGTAAAATAAAATATATTCTAACTCAAGAAATATAAAGTTTTCTAAAATAATTATTCTTTCTTATCAACTTGTTTCAATTATTTTTCTAAATTTATTTTATTTGTATACTACATATGTTGTATAGAATCTAAATTAATTGTATTCTTAATTATTCGTAGAATTAAAATATATGATGTACTTTTGTAGGGGGGATTGACAAACTAATTATTCTTATGAGTTTTAAATAAGAAATTATTTTATAACTTAATCTCTCGTCAAAAAAATTGTATGAGTAAGTATAATTGAAAAGAATATTATATATTTGTTTAGTTAGTATAAAAATATTATGTGTATATATATTTAGTTGTTGTATATATTCTTAAATTTTATATATGTGATATTAGCTTTTGTAGTATTAGGTATATATTTAGACGAATGATAGTTTAGCCTAATAAATATATATACATGCATGATACTTTAGGATGACATACGTAATATTAGATTTTTTAGTATTAGGCACAAGTTAATATTAGCTTTAGGCATATATTTATAAATTTTAGACACACGTAAATTTTTAGTTTTTGTAATATTAAATATTTGACACTTAAATAAATAATTGTAATATTAGACACTTGACACACGTAAATTTATCTTTTTAGTATTATAATTTTGTATTTTAAATAAATGAGTTGATAATTTAATATTATTTGAGTTAATTATTTTTTAGTTAGAATGGTATATATATTATTTGTTAGTTTTAATTTGTACGTTAATATTATTTGTTTTAGAAAATTTACGTGATTAAATATATGATACATTGTACATTATTATTATTTTTGTATATATATTATTGAAATGATTTTTTGCATTTCAATATTTGTTTGTATTATAAATAATTTTTTAGTTCATATTTTATTCAATTATTTATTTTTTAATTGTAGAAAAAAAATTACTAATAAATTAAAGTTTTCTTCACATGTATTTTAAATTATGTATAGAATATATTAAAAATTGGCCAGTTTGATTTTTTACAAATTTATTGTTATATATTTAAAGTTTACTAATAAATTAAAGTTTTCTTCACATGTATTATATTTTATTTTGCAATAGCAATGACATCTTCATAATCATCTTCATCACATATTAACATTAAATTTGGCCCCATCGATACTGATGTATTATGGATGCAACCTAAGCATGTTTCAGAACATGTTTGGAATGGGGAAGAAGAAAGAAAATTACGTATCAGACGAGTTGTCCCCACGTATCAAGGGGAAGAACAAATTTCAGAACAAATTTTTTCTTTTTCTTCAACTATCTAGTTTCGGGTGTATTATCAAGATGGGATACTTAAAAATAAATGTCTCACTAATTAGTGCTCTGATAGAAAGATGGAGGCCGATAACACATACGTTTCACATGAGATGCGGAGAGTGTACTATCACTCTACAAGACGTCTCTGTGTTGTTAGGTATAAGTGTGGATGGTTTACCATTAATCGGTCCAACAAATCTTGATTGGGCTAATTTATGTGAGGAATTATTGGAACCTTATAGGAAAATTCACTATTTATCCTTTCTTGAATCAAAGAAATTTTTATTGATGGATCTTCTCTGATCATGCATGTAATTCAAATAATAAAATAAAATTACAAATTAAAATAACAAATAACACAAAAGTAGGATAATATGAACATAAAAAACGTACCTACTACGCAAGTCGCAATTAAATTTGAATCAAGCTTCTCATGGTCTTGTGTCATAGTCATATTTAGACATGTGTGCGGTCCACCCCATTGTGTCACTTTCCATGCATCAGTTTTTTTGGATAAAATTGCCCTCATATAAAAAGGGCAAGGAGACTCTTCGGTGTTGTTGGGGGCAACAAACGATATATTTGTGTGATTTCGTTTCAACAACCTTAAAAGTTTGATGCACCTTCATCACATATTGTTTCAGTGCATTTTTGACCGCATCTTTACTGTCAAAATCCATGCCAACATATAATTCTTGTCCAACATTAAAAGTCGTTGGCATGTCCAGACCACAAATGTCCTCCTCGTCCGGATGACTCCAATTGATATTATTATAATGCATAGCATCATTCCAAAATGGATTTTGAATTTGTGGTACACCTAATAATTTAAAAAAAAATCACGTCAACAAACTACTCCTATTTAGTTACCATTAAATACAATTCTCATAAAAAGATAGATGTATTCAAATAATTTTGTATTTCACAAACATTTACCTTCGGTTGGGTGAACAATTGAAACTGGTTCAACGATGTCAGTGACTTCATCGTCTGTATCAGATATTCCATCATCACTATCATCTTCATCGAAAGACTCTTCAACGTATGAGTTAGATGCAAGATAATCATCATCATCATCATCATCTTCATCATCATGTAAATTGCTTATATTTCTTGGCAGTTCCGACTCATGATGAGATACATTACGTCCACATGACGTAACAGAATTTGCAGCATGAAACATCGAACCACCAGCAACATCTTTTTCTACGTACAATTCTAGAACTTGCATTTGTTGTTGTTGTTGAAAACTTTCGATCATAGTTTCAACATCTTCGTCATCACAAATTTGCAACGCAACATATTTTCCTGAAACTAAAAATCTACAACTTATAGTATAAATAATTTCATTATTTTCTAACTTTACCTTATCTCCAATTTTTTTTTTCAAACCATTGAAACTAATTCCGCGTTTAACCTGAATGGCCTTTTTATTGCCTTCAAATATTACACCATCATTGTCTTCATATACTCTTCCGTTGAAATACAACACTGTAATAATTGAATTCATGATATACCTACATCATCAAAATTAAAAATAATTAATCATAACAATAGTAGTTTTAAAATAAATAATTACTCATACTAATTTTATAATAAAACTTCTAATTACAAAAATTAATTCACTTAAACTTTACCTTCAAATTTTAGTCTAACAAATAAAATCATTACTTCAAATAAAATTAATTCATATACGCTTCCTCAATTCAAAAAAATTCGAGACAGACACAAAGTGGAAGGGTTATAAATGAAAGGATTACACTTAAAAAAATTTCAGACGGAACATGCCCAACACGTCTAAGCGCCCCAATATTTGTATCTTCCAAGCCGTTTTTCAGTACTAATTAACGAGAACAACTTACTTAACTCAAATGAGATATATTCGGTAATGAAGGATATATCATATATATACATATGAGAAAATTAGTAGGAAAGTATACTGTCTATATATAGGAGTGGAGGAGAGACAAATAAGGCGTAATTGTGAACCATCTCCACTGAATAGTCTCAATGGTTAATTAATTAAACTAGATGCACGTATATGCAAGGCAAAAAATACTCGGTCAACAACTAATTTGAAACTTAGTGAGACAAGGAGATAAAAGAAATATATACAATTCAAGTATAATAACTAATATGATATATGTGATAAAAACAAAGAGATACAAAATTAGTGAGTGTTAAAGAATTAATTCAACTATATTTTTTAATTTTCTGCACTAGTGATTGCTTGGAGAGATAAAATATTCACCTATTATTTTTTAAAAATTAGAGAAGTATTACACCTGATCTAGTATAAAATAATCTACAAATCCAAGTAAACTTCTTTTAACATTATTAAAAATCAATAAATTACTAATAAATATAGTAACGAAAAATTGTTATTCCCATGCTAGTTTTTATGTTAGTAAATTTAAATGACAGGACTTTTAAAATTGGTAATATTTTTCTTATTGTTTTTATAATTAAAATTACAATTTCTTTTTGTTAACTTATACTAAATTTTATTACAAGTAAAATGAAACTTCGTACTCAGAACAAACCACAAAATAATTAAGAAATAACATGTAATTATTTTTTGTCTTAAATTAAATTATATGTCAAATAATACTTCAAACGCAAAAACCATTAACAAAAAGGCTTACAAATAATTACTACTAATAATTTTTAAATTTAAAATGTAATTTACAAAATTAATACACTTAAATATGAGCTTCAAATTTCATTCTAACCATAATATTTGTTACTTCAAAATAAAAAATTTGTACATGATAAATAAACAAAGTGAAAGAAAACTTTATTTAAATAAATATAAAACATCCTTACTATAGAATCAAAGTTGAAAGAAACTCTTTCTTCCTCTTTCACAATACTCTCTTCAGTCTCAAATTCTACAAATGCTGAGTGTGGTGATTGCAAGTTTGCTCTATTTAAAGAAAGCAAAAAACTATCTACAACGTAAATTTACACACCATTATTAAACTAAGTCTGTATGGAAGTCACCTCCTAGCTCTGTCATTTCTGAATTCCTATCCCAATATAGTGCCCTACTCTCCTCTAAAACTACAACTGGGTGCATGTGAAGTACTTTAGCCCTAGCATCAAAAAAAGTTTCAGAGATAGCATGTGAACCCTAGGTACAGGCTTCACTCATCACGGTTCAGTCCCATGCTTCAGTCCCATCAGGCTGCATCAACTGCATCAAAAAACAGTGTCATAGCCTATCCCGCCAGCTCCAATGGCGGAATTGGCCATGTAGGCATGTCCCACCAGGAGGAATGGCGGTATGCACTTCTCACTCTTACCCCTGTCCCGCAAATGCCAATAGCGGCACCCCCCTATCCCGCCATTGCCACTGGCGGTTCAAGCTTCCCGCCAGTGTCAATGGCGGCACCCACGTCCAAAAGTGACCCCCCCCCCCCTAATTTGTTTTAAAAGAAACCCTCCTTCGTAAATAGTTTTCAAAAGAAACTCTCCTTCGTAAATTTGCCACTAGCGGAACAGAAGAAAGAAAAAAAAATGAAGGATGAATCGGAAAAGAGAAGAAAAAAATATAAAAAAATATTTTTTTAATTTATTAATTAAAGACATTCATGTATTAGACATTTAATGGCTTATAATGGGACCTTTTTCAAATATTAGGAAGCAAAAAATAAAGAAAAAAATTATCAAAAAATAATAATAAAATTCAAATATATTTCAGGAAATACTAACATAATTTAAGCATTTTTTTTACAGAAAAAAGTACATATCCTTAACAAAAATGGTTTATATTTAAACAAATTTCGTTATAATATTAAGGGTGACTGCACAAAAATAAGGGAGAGAACGACACTTCTCAAATAGCTCACATTATAAACCCACTACACTGACCCTTCAAATGTTTTTCAGTGGTACACATCCTTTTCAAGAGACCAAACAATCCATTAAACATACATAGTTTGTTCAAGTGTACAACCTTCTTTTCACAGCTTTAATTCAAAAACCTTATTGGCTTAACCGCAACAAATGTGGGTATTTTGTGATTTTGTCCGTTAGCACCTAAAAATGCAACTCCTATTGATGAGGCACACAAGCTTATCGTCCTTTGGCATTACCTTTTGAGCTAATGTGGGCCTTTTGTTTGGGCCCGGTTTGGCCTACTTGTAATGTTTGTCTTCGTACCCCAAAATAATAAGAATAACAATACATGAGGCATAGAAATCCTGTATTTTCTTTTTCATTTCAACTTTTTTAGTTTTCTTTCTTCCAAGGAGGATCAACCAACCTACTCATACAAAAGATTGGTGAGGCCTATCATTTAAATCCAAGTTATAAATACAAGCAAAAATCTGTACAATTTTACAACTAAACAGCAGCAAATCTATTATGACCCCCCATCCTGTAATAAAAATTTGTGGTGTGATAATTAGCAATGGAATTGATTTAACCATCAATCAATCAAGAAAATATGCTGCTGCATCATCTAATGATTCTGCAGCCATAGCTGCTTCGGCTATTCTAATTAACATTGTGGCCTTGTAGGTGGCCAAATCTGCATTCTGAGCAAGACATTGAGCCCTTTTGCGTTTATTTATGGCTAATTCCATGGACATGTTTGCATTGGCCTTGGCTTCTTCAATCTTGAGCATTGCATTTTCTTCCATGGCATCTTGTTCAGCTGCAAATGCTGACAAAAATGAATACAAGATCAGACAAACATTTATATTGGGGTATACACAAGCACACACCAGCAATTTAAAGGACTATCAAAATAAAGTCCAACATGACCTTTAACAAAAGATGAGTGCAAAAACCCATCATGCAACTATCAACAACATCCCAACCAAAATTAACAACAGCAATCTTATAACAGACCCATTTTTTACATTCATACACAAACACCATAGTGCATTCAAACAGAGAGATTCAT
This sequence comes from Glycine max, assembly GCF_000004515.6. NCBI lineage: Eukaryota > Viridiplantae > Streptophyta > Magnoliopsida > Fabales > Fabaceae > Glycine > Glycine max. The sequence goes on along the minus strand of NC_038246.2, from coordinate 26,958,890 downwards.
AGTTTAGTTATTCTAATCATCCACAGTAGCTGCACTCTTGCAGACTTAACTGCAAAGTCATGATATGCCAAATCAAAAAGCTTTATGAAATTAATCTAATGACTAAGGGAAGAGTTCTAAATCATTTGATTCAAAGAATCAGCAACTTAACAAAATCATTGGACAAACAGGTCAGATAAAAGTATGTCTTACAGACCAAAAGGGTAAAGGAAAAACCGCTACATGAAAATTCAACACTCTGATGAAAGGTAAATAAGGTATTCAAATTCACAACATTTAATAGAAGAAACCCACATTCTGTTTTGTTGAAGACAGACAGAGATCATAAAAATTACCTTTCAACACACTTGGTTGATTGCCTCTACTAAACTGACTAGGTTGTCTCTTAAATGACCTCCTTTTTCGCAGCAAGGGCTTAGGGATAAGTGGAGCTCTCTTTGATTGATGACCCTGACACAATCAACTGAACTAAGTCAACCAGATGACTACACTACGGAAGTTTACAACAATGTCATAGCCCCAACATAAAAAAAATATTATAACCAAATAGAAGTACCCACAAACATGCAACAGTATCAATATAAAACATTAGGAAAAACCCAAGCTTTTAACCACAGATCTCAAGTCATCTGCATTTTCTGACTACAAATAATCAACTAAGCAAGCTAATAGACAGTAACTATAGATATACAAATATAATATACCATTTAACTAGCAATATAGATTTAACATACCCCATAGAACTGGAATCTAGAATTAACATACTCTGGAGACACAATAGAGTATTCAAAATCCTTGAAAATTTACCTGGAAAACCCTAAGCAGGAAAGACCGTTTTAGCTTTCGCTTTCTCATCCAATAGTTATATACAGCTTCTACCACTTCCTTGCTACCAAGGTCCTGACAACCATTGGCTGCAGATTTTTCATCAAATGAATCATCTGGATTATAATAATAAACCTTCTCCAAAGCATCAATAATTAACTCAAAATTATCCTCTGACACATGTTCTTGAAACTCATTGAACTTTTTCAGCCATTCCTCATCTTCAGAATCCATGTCATAATTTGCAGTTGCCCTTGTCATTACTCTAGTTAACTCATCACCAGAGGCAGATATGTATGTATCTGGTCTGTGATAGGGAAAACAGTTACTTTCTGCATAGGAAGAGACCTCACGTACACCTGGAACTGGGATAACTTTGGCAGCAGTAGCAGGGATATTACGATCAGAACACTTCTTATAAAGGTCTTTAAAGACATTCCAGTCTTGGCGATTGGTAAACTCCAGCTTCCACCCATTGTCCAATGAATACACTACTGCATGGGTGAATCGATTTGTTGAAAAGGGCCGCATCACTTTTTCTGCTCTGAATGTGCATCTTGTTAATCCATCTTTCTTTACAGTGAAAAGCCATTCTTTTGGAGAAGACCACTCTAAAGTAACAATTGCTCCCTCTAACCTGCAGCATTGGTCTATCTCTGATACCAACAAGTTTGCATAACAGGAAGATGAACCTAGTCGCTCTTTCGAATCCACTATGGCAGAACTAGCTTCTTTCAGGCTCCCAGTGGGGCTACCATTAGCCATACTCCTAAGTTTTCTGCTAGAGGTCACAACAGACAACTGGCAATTGCTTTTCCTACCACCTGTTAAATCAGAAGCTACTGCTCCATTTCTGCGTAAACTCACCATAGAAGGACTACGAGCTTTCCTTTTCCTAAGAGAACTTCTCCTCTTCTGAATGCCTCTAGAGTTCAACATGTTTTTATATTGTCCATTCCGACCAGCTGCCCTGGTGGTAACCTTGACTGAAGAATGTAAAGATTGCTTATCATTGATTTCAATAACATCAGATGTAACAGTTACAATCTCAGAAGGTTCCCTCTTAAAGGTATCACTTGAAATCTGCTGTTCATTCTGGTATTCCAGCAAATCATCATCTGACTCGATATCCTCATCACTAGGCACATTTATTGGATTATGTACAAGAAAAAATGACCTAAACATAGATTTTAAGAACATCGCATACTGCAGATACTCAAAACAAGGAGAAACAGCAGAAAAGTCCACAGAAAATGCGGGCACAGTCCCTGTGACCCCAAAGAACTGGCATATTCCAGTGTTTACAACCGTAGGACCCTGAAAGATGATAAAAGAACAGAAGCATCTTTAGATAGTTGAGCAAAATAAAAACCAGAAACCAGCAAGTACAAAGTGACTTATTTCTCGAAACACTCCACCACAATCACCTACCTACGAACAGGAACAGGACAATACTACTGCTACTGCCATTATTGTTAACAGGCCAGATTATAAAGTATAATTATCAAACCAGTGAAAAAAAAATTAGTACTTTACTACCTAGTAAACCTTGTTATCTTTAAATTATTTAGGTAAATGAAGACCCAATATAAGAGAACATAGGACTAATGGAACACCATTCATGAAGAATATACACAAAGGCAGTAGCAAGTAACATTAATTGGTGCAGAGGATATAAAGGATCAAATCAATGAAATGCAAAGATGCCCAAGACAAATTCATAACTCATTTATCTTTAAATTATAAATCAATGAACATTGATCAACTAACAAAACACTCCAAACTTCTCTAAAATTCTACCAACAGCCCCCAAAACTCAATTTAATTTTTTTAATCACATTTTTTTTACCATTTACACCCCAAAACCCATGAATCTAGTCTCATCCATAACACATAAATTCAAAATAATTACCTTTACAAACTGCATCCCTTGCGACGCAAAAGCCCCATGAATCGCCTCCGACATACAGAACCCCGACAGCTTCCTCGGAGAAACCCTAACCCTAGTAACATACCTCACCACCGATGCTAACAACCTCAAAAACCTTCCACTTTTCCCTGCACAGCGACTCACAACAACCGAAATCACGCAGCGCAAAACCTCCCCGTTCCTTCTAGAACCTTCCTTTTTCAACAAACCCTTCCTCCTCCTCTGATACACAAGGCCCTTGCCGAACCTCCTGTCAACCACAGCAGCAGCAGCCTCCTCGCAGCGCTTCCCCTTACGCGGCGTCGCCGCGGCGTCGATTTTCGCGGCTTTCGACGGCGGCGCCATCGGCCACTGGTCCCCGTCGTGGGATCGCTTGGTCTTGACCTCGCCGGAGTCCGGCCAGAGGCGCCGCCCGGACCGTAAAACGCGGGCCGTCTCGGCCCCCTTCATCCCGAACACCCTCGTCGTGCGCCGCATCCCCGCGGCCGGCATTGCCGTACGATAACCACTTAAAAAAGCCGAACCGAACCAAACCAAAACCCAATCGTTTTTTTCTTTCTTGTGGGTGGCTAAGGAAAGAAAAACACCATGGTGTGGAGAGAATCAAATTTATCGAACATCGATCCTGTCCTATTATTACAAATTAAAAACCCATAAACAAAAAAAAAATCAAAAAAAGAAGGAAGGAAGAGGGGGAAAGGGGTTTCTGAAAAATTAAAACCTTGAACGGAACAAAACGAGAAATTTCGGTAGTGAATCGTTGGCGAGAACGAGATCTGTGATATTAGGAGAGAGAAGAGAAAAGAGCGCGCGCTGAGAAGAGAGAGAGAAAGAGAAAGAAATAGAGAGAGAGTGAAGGGAGTGGGTGTCACTGTTTCGGCTAGGGTTTATGATTAAAACCGCTGACGGGAAGAAGGGGAAAGGGGAAGAGAGAGAAAGAAAGAGAGAGTTTTGCCGAGTGATGGGAGCCGTTGGATTGGTGGGATGGAGGGTTGGGATTTGTTGGGCTCGTAGAACGATGCGGCTCCCTCCAAAGAGGGTTTTTTCTTGTTGCTCAAGAAGACTAGAAAGAAAGAGGGATAGGGTGGATATTTTGAGGACACGTAAGGATTTGTCAGTGATGGTGAAAAGACAGTTTTAAGAATAGGAGGCAACCAGCCAGGACTCGACACTCGAATGCTATTAAAGTTTATGGCTCAAAATAGAATTCATTCAAATTTTTTAATTGAAATATTTAATATTAATATTGTAAATTAATAAATTAAATAAATAATTGATTATGAATCTATATATATTAATAAATTAAATAAGTAATTGATTATGAATGAATATATATATATATATATATATATATATTAATATAATTAAAAATTATTGGTTTTATAATAATTATTTCAAAAATTATTAAGAGTAATTTTTAATTAACAAATAATATAAAGAGGAATAAAAAGTTCATTAATTAATAGCATCTCTAATGTTAATTGTTTAAGACTTATTTATTTTTAGACAATGTTGTTTAACATTTTTTAGCATTAGAGATGATCTAGGTGTTATATTAAGTGACTTAAAATGAAGTTATTGTTGCTTTTTACAAGCAACTACTTATGAGTAAAAAAAAATTCATTTAAAAATCATTCAAGGAGATAATTTAAGAGTTGTTTAAAAGAAGTGTCAAGCGGAAGGGGAATTAGGTCCAAAGGTGTGAGAGGATTGAACCCATAGACAACCTCAAAAAGTGACTGTCTGGTAGTTCTATGAACCCTCTGCTATAGGCAAATTCCGCATGAGAAAGGTACTCATCCCAATACTTGTGATTGTCTTTTAGGAGAGCCCTTAACAATATGGATAGAGATCTATTCACTACCTATGTTTGTCCATCAGTCTGTGGGTGACAAGTGGTGGAGAAAAGGAGCTTAGTTCTTAACTTAGTCCATAAAGTTTTCCAAAAATGGCTAAGGAACTTAACATCTCTATCAGACACAATAGTCTTGGGCAAACCATGAAGCCTCACAACTTCTCTAAAGAAGAGTCTTTAGATGTGACTAGCATCATCTACCTTGTGACATAGTATGAAATGTGTCATCTTGCTAAACTTATCCACCACCACAAAGATAGAGTCTACATCCCTCTGGGTCTTAGGAAGCCCAAGGACAAAGTCCATACTAATATCTACCCAGGGTGCAGATGGAATGGGTAAGGGTGTGAGCCCATGGGGCATCACCCTAAACTTGGCTTGTAAACAAGCCACACACCTAATGCAATAACTATGGACATCTTTTTTCATATGGGGCCAAAAGAAATTTTCCTTGAGGAAGACAAGAGTCGTATCAATTCCAAAATGCCACATTAGCTCACCCTCATGGTTTTCTTTGACCAACAACTTTCTAATGGATCCTTGGGGTATACAAACACTTCCCTCCTTGAACAAATACCCCTTAGCAATTTAGAATCCATCTTGGGCCTTGTGCCCACAGCTAGCATAAATGGGAGAGAAGTACTCATCAGAAACATACAATTCTCTTATGTTATCAAATCCTAAAATTTGAGCTCCAAGGGAATAAAACAATGTGTGTCTCCTAGAAAGAGCATCTTCATCCACATTGGTCTTTCCATTTTTGTATTTGATAACATATGAAAATTTCTCTAGGAACTATACCCATTTTGCATGCCTCTTGTTTAACTTGCATTGCCCTCTAATGTACTTAAGTGATTCATGATTACTATGAATAACAAACTCCTTGAAAACAAGGTAATGTTCTCAAGTTTGGAGGGCTCTAACTAAGGCATAAAACTCATTATCATATGTGGGGTAGTTGAGAGTGGCACCATGAAGTTTATCACTAAAGTAAGCAATAGGGTGCCCACCATGCAACAGCACAGCTCTCACACCTGAACCAGAGGCATCACACTCTAGCTCAAAAGTTTTAGAAAAGTTAGGGAGAGCTAGAACGGGTGCCTTGGTGAGCTTTTCTTTGAGCAAAGCAAAGGTTTTCTCTTGTCTCTCACCCTATGTGAATGCCACATTCTTCTTCACTAACTCATTGAGTGACAAAGCAAGTGTAGAGAACTTAGGAACAAACCTTCTATAGAAACTTGCCAATCCATGGAAGCTTCTAATATCTCATACACTTTTTGGGGTGGGCCACTCTTGGATGGCCTTGATTTTCTCAGGGTCCACATAGACCCCACTTTTGCTAACCACAAAACCTAAGAAGACTACATTATCGACACAAAAGGTGCATTTATCTATATTAGCAAAAAGAGTGTGTTTCCTAAGAACCAAAAGAGCTTGTCTTAGATGTCCTAAGTGATCATCCAGGTCCCTACTATAGACTAAGATATCATCGAAATAAACAACTACAAACATACCTATGAACTCCCTTAGGACATGATTCATTAGCCTCATGAAGGTGCTCGGTGCATTAGTGAGCTCAAAAGGCATCACTAGCCACTCATACAACCCAAACTTGGTCTTGAAAGTGGTTTTTCACTCATCACCTTCTCTCATCCCTATTTGGTGATAACCACTTTTAAGATCAATTTTGGAAAATATGTTTGCACCATGCAACTCATCAAGCATATCATCAAGCCTAGGAATGGGGTGCCTATACTTCACAGTTATGTTGTTGATGACCCTACAATCTGTACACTTTCTCCACTTACCATCCTTCTTGTCTTTGGGACTGGCTTGATTCAAGTCTCGATAATCCACACACATTCGCACCTTCCCATCCTTCTTAGGGACTGGTACAATGTTGGCAACCCATTTTGGGTACCGAGCGACAGCCAAAAAACCAGCGTCAAATTGTTTCTTTACCTCTTCTTATTATTTTCAAGGATGTCTTGGGCTTCATCCTCCTCAGTTTTTGTTTTACCAGGGAACACTCAGGATTTAGAGGTAATCGGTGCTGTACAATGTCAGAACTCAAACCAGGCATATCTTGGTACGACCAAGCAAAGATGTCTTGGTAGTCTTTTAGCAGGGCTGTCAATTCTTCACGGATGGGTGTGGTCATACCTGTGCCTATCTTTACTTCCTTTTTCCCACTGTCGATTCCTAAGTCCACTAGTTTCGTCTCATCTTGATGAGGCCCCATCTCTTGGTCCTCATGGGCGACTATCTTTTCCAACTCCGGGGGAAGTCCCACATCCTCGTCCTCTTTATCCTCCGTTTGATTCGTTTCTTGCTCGAAATCGATGGTCGGGTCCCAGGTATTAGTACCTTCAAGGGACTTGTCGTCGGATCTGGCGTTTCAAACATAAAGAAATAAGCATGCAAATGGATGAGAATGGGTAGAGACATAGGAACAGATGAAGAAAGATCTTTGTATTATAAATTCAGGAACAAAAGACATAAAGCCTTAACAAAAGGAAACTCTAAAGCCTAGGCCCAACTGTAGAGTTTAAAAGCCACAAAGGGTTACATTATGCTTGTCGCGTAAATGTTCGGGCGCTCCTCCACTCGCCAATTTCATTATCGGAAATCAGGAGGGTATGGTCATACCAAATCCGACCTACTCGGAGCGTTATCTTCGCATATTGCAACGACTTGGCCTTTGTGTCCTAGACCCGCGCTTATAAAGCTCCTACTTATGTGGCAAGGCGGGCCCCCTTCGTCTTCTTGTCTTAATCGCGAGCCTTGACTTCCGCTTTTCCTTCCCGCAACGCTTTTCCTTATGTCTGCTTGTGTGGGTTTATAGTCTAACCCAAACTTCTCACGGTTTCCTCTAGCGCTTATCAGGCTAGTTATGCCGCCGTTGTCCTTTGCCTAAACCCATTCCGGGCTCGTAACCATTCCCCAACATCACTCGGGCCATCATTACTGCTGCATCGGACATACAAGGTTGCCCAGAGAAGGAATCTGCAGAGGCAATGCTAACCACCTCAAAAGACTGAAAGGCTATTTCTAATGACTCCTCCGCGGCTTCCACATATGGCATAGAGGACGGGCAACTCACCAAGATGTCTTCCTCGCCCGATACGATAACCAAATGTCCATCCACTACAAATTTCAATTTTTGGTGGAGCGTAGAGGGAACGACTCCCACCGAGCGGATCCATGGGTGCCCCAAAAGACAACTGTAAGTGGGGTTAATATCCATTATTTGAAAGGTAATCTGACAGGTGTGAGGGCCTATCTGTACAGGGAGGTCGATCTCTCCCCTAACCTCTCGGCGGGTGCCGTCAAAGGCACGGACCACCATGGAACTTGGCTTTAGATGGGAAGCATTAAACGGTAATTTCTCCAAAGTGCTCTTGGGCATTACGTTTAAACTGGAACCGTTATCGATAAGCACCTTGGCTACGACGTGGTCCATGCACTTGACTGATACATGCAAAGCCCTGTTATGCCCTCTCCCCTTGGCAGGGATTTCTTCTTCGGTGAAGGCGAGATAGTTGTTGGCGGTGATATTATTGACGAGTCCCCCAAAGCCTTCTACAGAGATATCTTGGGCCACATGAGCTTCGTTCAAAACCTTTACCAGCAAAGCCCGATGAGGCTCAGAGCTCATGAGTAGTTCCAAAAGAGAGACCCTGGCCGGGGTTTTGTTGAGCTGTTCAATGACCTTGAACTTGCTCTGCTGAATAATGTGGAGAAACTCGCTTGCTTCCTCTAGCGACACTTCCTTCTTGCCACAACCATCCCTTTTCTCTGGAAGACTTTTCACTGGAATATCCTCGTTTGGAGTGAGGGTCGTCTTGTCATTTTGTTCCTCCACCATCTTCGCCTTCCCTTTAACGTTTGCGGGTTGTGTTGGCAGGTCGGGGGGTAGAAACACACGACCGCTGCGGGTCACACCGCTCAGCCCCGTGATGTTGGTTACCTTGGCCGACAACGAGCTGATGTCGGTGGCCTATTCTTCCTTTTCACTCGGAGGTGTATACCTCCACGGGACAGCGTGGCTGTTTTGGTATGGGAAAGGAACAGGTTTAGCTGCCGAGGGGTATCGGGGCTTTTGTGAAGCTGCGTCCTTGGTGAAATATATCACCAACGGTTTAGGCCTTCCAAAACTTCTCTCATCCGCGGACTGCATACATATATGCTGCTCTTCCCTCTCTTCATTCCTGACTTCCAGTTGACCTTGATCTATCATTCGCTGCAACAATTCCTCCACTGCTAAACATGTTTCCATGTTATGTAGCTCGCCGGATGCAACAAACAAGAATCCTTTTCATGCCCACCGTGGGGAATCACACCTCCCTTTTGTAGGGCCTAAAAAATAAACCTCCTAGGGGTCGCTACGTCCTTTAAAGGCTTAGACCTGCACGGCCTATCTGACTCAATGGCATTAACTGCTCCCCCACCATGATTGGCGAGCGGGTTTGTTTTCACATTGGGCCGATCCTCTTGAAACGTCAGTCATCCGACGTCTATCAAATGTTGGACCTTGTATTTAAGGGCCAGGCATTTTTCGATGGAATGGCCCGGGGTATTCCCATGGTACGTGCAAGTTGCATTAGGATCATACCACTTTGGGAAAGGGGATTGGTAGATCTTCCCGGGAGTTATCACAGCCATTTGGTTGGCGATGAGGGACGGCAAGAGGTCTTCGTACGTCATTGGGAGTGGGGTGAATTCTGGAATTGGCTTCGGGGGAAAGGTTCTCATCGTGTTGGAACTGGAACCAAAGTGGGCACTGCCGGCCGGGCGAGTCGTGGTTGGAGCCGGAGCTTAGGGGGGCCCCCCTCTGGATGGGGGCGGGCGCTCTAGGCTGCGCGGGTGCTGCATTGGAGAAATTCCCGGCGTGAGCTGAGAAGCTAGCATGATGTTGCGCGTACTGATGTGTACCATGAGAGGCCTGCGGGAGCTTGACCCATGCGGGCGCCGAAGTGACGGCATGGGTATCTCCCTCCTTCTTCTTTGCCCCAGTTGCTCCGATTCTCCCAGCATTGGCACCTGTGGAGGAAACATAATCGAACTTCCCTCGTTTCAACCCTACTTCGATTCTTTTCCCGGCAAATCCCAAGTCCACGAAGCTGGAAGGCATGTAGCCTACCAACTTCTCATAGTAAAACACTGGCAAGGTGTCTACCATCATGGTAATCATCTCCCTTTCGACCATGGGAGGGCCACTTGTGCTGCCAGGTCTCTCCACCGCTGTGCATATTCTTTAAAGGTCTCACCTTCCTTCTTAAACATATTCTGTAGCTGAGTGCGATCGGGAGCCATATCGAAATTATACTGATATTGCCTTAGGAAAGCAGTAATCAGGTCCTTCCAAGTACGGATGTGGGAAGCTTCCAGATTAGTGTACCAAACAACCGCGGCTCCTGCCAAGCTATCTTGGAAAAAGTGTATTAACAACTTTTCATCCCTAGAGTGTGCCCCCATCTTGCGGCAATACATCTTGAGATGGTTCTTAGGACAAGTCGTCCCTTTATACTTGTCGAAATCAGGCACTTTGAATTTTGGAGGGATGACGACATCCAGTACCAAGCAAAGATCCGTCATGTCCGCGAACGGATAGTCACCAAAGCCTTCAACAACTCTCAATCTCTCCTCGAGGAGATCGACTTTCCTCCTTTCTTCGGCCGCCGGGGGTGGCCTTTCTCTGGACAAGAATATTGGTTGTGCTGTGAGGTTGGGCTGAGGCAATGTGTTGGGTGCCGACCCCTCAACGGGGATCGGGGGGTAGAAATCGACATCCCCTTGGGCATACTCTTGATGATCTTCGTGGACCTCGTCGGGCTGTCGAGCAGGCTCCCCTTCAAGGATGGGGGAAGAGACATGACCCGCATCATCTTGCATGAATGGCGGCGTGTAATTAGGCGGCAATCCATAAGGGTAAGCCACCCGGTTGTATCCCAAATGGGGGTTGCTGATGTGCCCCAGTGTGCTCCTTCCTCGTCCTACCGTATTTGGGGGAGGATGGTGCGTGGTAGCTAGGAGAGTTGGGTCTGCTTCGGCAGCCGAACTAACGGCGGCAGCGATGACCATGTTTTTCTCCATGAGTTGACTCATTCCTAACATGGCTTCCATCATGGAAGCCATTTGTTCTTTTAGAGCCGACATGTCGGCTTTCATCTATTCCTGTGTCTCCTCTTGATCACCCATCGTTCTAGATTTGGATCTGGTGCTATAGGGATGCCTTGGGGCGCGTTTAGTTATGGTGTTTTTCCTAGAAAAACCAAATGTGAGGAGTAGGTAAAGAATGATGAATGCATGCTAGAGATAAAATGCAAGAGTGATTTGATTCGCACTGACTTTTGGAGTAAAAACATGGGATAAACTCATTTTATTCAAAAATTTATAACTAGTCAAGATCTGAGTGACAATACAAGTTCCCTAGCGGTTTCTAATTATATGGGCCATTAAATCTATCATGTTGACAATAGCTGAGAAGTCTGTGGATCTCCTTAGGGGCGGAGTAGGTGTCCGCCATTGCCTTGGCCTTGGCTAGCAATCGGGGAAGTTCTTGACTCCCGTTCAAGGTAAGAGAAAATCGGTCCATCCACATCGTTGCCTCTTGATGTTGCGAGTCGATCACCCTTCCTCTAGCCTCCTTTTCCGCGTACACTTGGGCATACTCGTCCGCCACATGTTAGTTCTTCTTGGTACTTGTTGATGATGGCTAACATGTTGGTCTCTGTCTCGCATAACCGCTGAGACAAACTTCTCTTGGACCTCGAGCAAGCCTTCAACTCATCCTTCAAGATCAAACTGTCTACTCGTGATTGATCCCTTTCCTCTCTCCGGAGCTTAAGCTCGCTGTTGCTGCCCCACAGAGCCCCTCGAACTTGTTCCGGCCGTGCTCTTCCCTACAGACTCTCTTGGTTTCTTGTTCCAAGGCTTTGGTGGTAGCTGTATTTATATCTCTCAATTCGGCATTCTCCTTTCAGATTTTAAGAGCTGTCGATTTGAACCTTTCTTTGACTGTTTGGGCTTGCTCGAGTTTTGTCCTAAGGGCCTGCACCTCTTCGTCTTCCTCCGGTGCCTCAACTTCCTCCCTTTTAGCGTTTCTCAAACTTGGGAGCCAATCCAAACCTTGCACGTGGGCTCTCAACCACTTACGGTAGCCACCGATGGGCCCGTTGTTACCGCCCCTAAGTTCTTTGTCCTTCTCTCGCACTACCTCCCATGCCTTGCGGACCTTCTGAAGTGTCTCCATGTTGGTCTTATTGAAACCTCGTGAAATGACAGGCGCGAGCTCTTCCTCTAGTGGTGCCCCTCTCATAGGGTAGCCAAGTTGTCTTATAGCAAGAACGAGATTGTAACTGATGCAACCCCTCGTCCCCGTCAAGGGAACATTCGGAAATCCTCCGCACGAAATAAGAACTCCGACTTTCCCTTCTTTCCATCGAGGGAACCAGTTGATAGACACTCCTTCTGTTTTGCTAAGAGTTGGTCCCAATTTGCACCTCTTTTCTCTGTGCATGAACGGTGACTTTCTAGCGGGCAAGCATGCCTTACCTCTTAGCAAAAAAGGTGCGAAACCAACCATAAATAAAGAGCTGGAGTACAGCAAACAATCCTCGTATTGATTTTCTCACATCTTCGGTCAAAGGTGTCATATAGGTCGGCTAGCATAGCGACAACCGAGCTTTCCTTGTGGTTATGATAGGCAAGAAAAGCGTCGATCGCTGCTAGGTCCACCAACCCATCCACATTCGGAAAGAGGACTCCTCCGAAGATCAACAGTGCGAGAATATCTATGAACGGGGCCCACTCACCTTTATCTACCAAGATTCTTGCTTTTGCCTCCAAATATTTTCTCGGTATTCCAACCACCCCATTTTCGACTTGCTTTCTGTAGTCTAATTCCTGCGCCGAGATTTGGACTATCTTAGAAATTCTAGCTAATAAGGGATAGAACCCTGCGAAGAGGTATGGTTTCCTTCCCCCTAGAGGGCATCCTAGGATCTCTTCAAATTCTTCTACCATAGGTGATAGCTGGAAGTCCCCAAAGGTGAAGCACCTCAATGACTGATCATAATACTGGGCGAGGGAGGCAATGGCCTCTGTGGAGATTTATACCATGGCTAGGTCCTAGATTTTACCGTAAGCTTTGCGAAAAGCTTGCCATTGGAGCTGACCCATCAACTGCCCTAACTCTTTTAGACTGGTGGTCCCTAAGCTCTTGACCTTGACTTGATAGAACCTCTTTTTAAGTGAAGGCATTTGACTTGATCCCATGTTTTACTAAAGTGAACAAAAATTGGTGCGAATCAAAACTCCGACATCTATCATGGGTGGAATGGATGAATGCATGAAGAAATGCATATGACACAGATGCAATTTATGAATACGAGAGCCCGGGAAATTGTCTCCTTCTTAGATACAACGTCTTAGGGTAGCAAAGTGCCCGACGTATGTATTTAAGAAGGTGGCACGGACCCTCCGTTGGTTTGCCAAAGAGAGGGAATCAAAACAGAATCCGTGCGTGATGCATATGCAAAAGGCGCAACACGGGAATGTACATAGTATGACAATATAAGCAAAAGGGTACATGACACTTATGCATGGCAGTGTGAAAAATGGCACGCAGCGTGTTTGCTCCGTGCCCCTATTTTAGGGACCTATATGGGAGGGAGCTAAAGGGCTTTTAGTGATAATTCCCAAGGTGGTCATATCTCTCTTGATGGTCTCTAGAGGTATCATCCCCTTCGAAGAACATTTTGCAGCAGTAGGGACTACTAGCAACAATATGTTATCAAAGAGAAAAACTCTAGATGAGGGTTCATTGTAATCAAGCAAGTCGGAGACCTAGCATGATCACAGATTCACCTCCACTCCTTATGTTCCCACGAGCCCGGGTATAGGGCCCTTCTTCAACTCACCGTGCGTGCAAATAGTGTTGGTGTTTGTGTTCATCAAATGAATAAATATTTACCTCATGCATACATTTTAAAACACGCTAAAAGCATCAAAGAGTTATATACACAAGAACATAAGAAAAATAAAGGGAAACCAACAAAGGAGAAAGTCATGATAAAAACATTGCACAAGATTAAATGACCTAACTCTCTAAAAACAGTCCCCAGTGGAGTCGCCAACTGTCGCAACCTACCCTTCGGTGGGAGGGTGACGCGTGACTCGCGGGTGCGTCTTCCAAGAAAAGAATACGCGTGGAGTCGCCACCAACGTTTATTTGAGGAAAACGTCGGAAAAATCGGAAAAGACGTGGTCTACAAATTTTAAGTGAAAGGTTCGGAAGTTGTATTTACACACGGGGAAGGTATTAGCACCCCACACGTCCGTCACAAGGGACGACAACCTTTAATCGAATGTGCAAACATGACTTCAATTTTTATGTTCCCTTTTACGTCTTTATTTCTTTTTGTACTTTTTATATTTTTATCTTTTTGCGGTCGACAAGGGTGTTTCCCTTTGCTCCTACGTATTCGTCAATTGTGATAAGGAAATCAGACCTACGTAGTTCTTTGAGAACAAAGTGTTTGGTTAAGTTGCTTTTATCCCCCTTTTTTGCAAAAAATGTGTTTTTATTGAATGAAAGGTCATTTAAGGCGTTGGACCATTAAACAATCTTTCGATTCTTTTGAAAAGAGAGAAAACATTAAGGCATTGGACCATTAATGATCTCTTTATTTTTGAAAGAGGTAATAAAGTTACGTGTTAATTTTAGGCTTTTTTAGAAATCTATATTTAAACAATAAAGGTGGAAAAGACCATTTCAAGGCGTTGGACCTTTAAAAATGACTTTTTTAGGCGATGACAAAAAGTTTGGTTTATGAATTGATTTTAGCCTTAGTTTCACTTTGGTTATTAGTCAATTCGATTAAGAAAGGAAAATCAAAAAAAAAAAAACGTCCGATTGATTTTTTGATTTATTTTACTAAAAGATATTTTTTATTATTATATTATTATTTTACCTCTTTTTGGTTTCCAACGTGGTTACAGCATGACCGAACGGTCGGATTTCATTTTAACAGAAATTAACGAATGTTACAATTCAAATGATCGGTGGAAATTTATTTTATTTTTTGATTAGGCGAGAAAATGACTTAAGTAAATGACTAAAGCATGTCAAAAGGGGGTACGGAAATTAAATGAAATGAAAATAAAAGCACGCGAAACAAATGAGGACCACTAAGGGTACATAGAATGAATTGAAAAGTTCGATTTCGAGAACTTATCGGTTGAAGACCGAAGAACGACGAAGACTGAATGACGAACAACGAAGGACGAAGAACGGTTGAAACTCTTCGCAAAATCACCCATGGAAACGTTACGGAAGCGCCTCGCCTTGGATTTTCTTCACGGAAACAATTTTTCTCACTAATTTTAAGTGATTCTCAGATACTTGGAGGGTTGAACATTTTTGTTCTTCCCTCCTTCCCCTATTTATAGGAAAAGGGAGGAGATGCTTGCCACCCAGCTCGCACAGGCGAGCTAGGTTGCTTCCTCCAGAAGGAACCGCCTTCTGGAGGAACATCCTGGAAGGCCCAAGTGGGCCTGGTTGCTATTTGCACCCCCATTTTTACTAAGTACACCCCCTTGCCTTTTTTTTGCTGATTTTTTTTTCGTAATATTACGGAAACTTACAAATTTCGTAACGATACTTATTTTCTTTCCATAATGTTACGGAACCTTACGGATTACGTAATCATCCCTTTTTTTGCCTTCCGGAATGTTACGGAACTTTATGAATTGTGCATTTACACTTCCTTTTGACTTCCGGCATGTCACAGAAATTCACGGGTTGTGCAACAATGCTTTCTTTTGACTTCCGGCACGTCACGGAACTTCACGAATTGCCTAACGATGAGTGCCAAGTACCTCGAAGTGGTCAAACGAGGGTCGCATCCCAACAATGGATGGTCCCCGGACGAAATTAGGGTATGACAGGTTGTTATATGGTTCCTATTTTTCAAGATACACTAGTTGGTGCTCTAGCTGGCATTGTGTTCCTATTATCCTATTAATATTTGAATGTGAGTTATCTTTTCCATAGCTTCCATAGTAGACTCTTAGGATTTTACTCAACTTCCTTATATATGTAACGTGATACATCAATCAATAATATCAATTCATATTCATTAAAAATCCTTATAAAGACTGAACGTAGCCTAAGGTTAGGGTGAATCAATATAAAAATCCCATGAGTTCAATCTTCTTATTCCCTCACTCTTTTACTGTTTTGATCACACTTGTCTTATCACTTGTCTTTCAACAAACAAACTTGTGTAAAACTGTCTTAAGAAATATAAATAGTAAGCTCTTCAACAAAACTCCTTAACTGAACAAAAGGGATAAAGTTTTGTTTTGAGAAAACATCTTTTCCATCAAAAGTTAAGTTTTCATTTTGAGCTAACAATTCTTCATTATGAACAAACTCTTTCTGAACTATTTTCAAAATAGATTGTTTTGATTGAAAAGTCTCTACTCTTAAGACTCTCCAAATTCACTCAAATGACAATTCAAGTTTGGCATCATCAAAGCCAAAAAGGGGGAGATTGTTAGAGATGAGGGAAGCAACATGAAGACTAAGTCTTGGAGCTTGAAGAAGCTTGAAGAAGTTTTGTCTTTTACATGCCTAACTCTCTTGAGTGGTATTTGTATTGATTGTTGTACTATGTGTTGCATCTTAGTCTCTATATTTTCATATGTACATCATGCATCATCATGTAGGAGTAAAAAGAGTGTTTCTAAAGTTAGAAACTTTCTTCAATGCATAGAACTCTATGTTTTAATCGATTGCAAGCATGATCGTAATCGACTACTCAAGTGTTTGTAGCTTGTAGAGAAGTTTTTCGTATCGATTTAATCGATTACAAGCTAATGATAATCGATTACACAGTTCATTTGAGACAATGATTGATTTTTCAAGAGTCTATGCTTTAATCGATTACCAGGTGATCATAATCGATTACTTTATTCTTAAAAGTGTTCCCATAAGTGATCAAAAACACTTTAATCGATTACATCAAGAATCTAATCGATTACATTGTTCTTGAATGTTTTTCAGTTTTGGGAAGAACACTTTAATCGATTGAAAAAAATAATATAATCGAGTACTTCTTCGAAATAATCGATTACATTATATATTTAATCGATTACAAGCAGTTATAATTGTTTTCTCTATAAATAACCACCTTGTATTCTCACTGCTAAGTGTGCTAAAAATGCAAGTTGGAATAAGTGAAATAAAGTGAGAAGGTTAAGTGCTTAGAAAAAGTGTGACTCACAACTTCTAAACTTCATTTTTGAAGATCTCATGGTGGAAAAATCAATTGTTAATTTCTCTTGAGTTCAAGAAGACATTCATTCACTCAAGCAAGAAAGCAAGGTTCTTGCGTATGATTGATCAGGTTGTGTCTTTCTTTGACTTTGTTTTCCGTGTACATTGTTAGCATATGCATGAATTTCTGAAGGCATGCTAGAATAGGTTTTTATGGTTTAGGCTAAGGGTAAGTTTCTCTTAGGCTCTTATTCACAAAGGACCCTAGGGTTAGGTGCCTTAGTCTCTTTTTCTTGGGTAGGAACTGAGATTGATTGTGATAGTTGTAAGAATTCTATATGCATAGTGAAAATTTAATTCAGGTTGGATTAGAGAAAATATCTTGATCTTATCTTTCTTTCTCATTCTAGTCTTGATCAATTTATTGAAGGTTAAAGAAAATATCTTTTAAGAAAGAACTTTTACAAAAGATTTTGTGTAAAGGGTGATTGATTAAATATTGGTTTATCAAAAGTTTGTTATACGATCCTTGGAAAAGAAGTTTTTTTAACTCTGATTTTTAAAGTCTAATTTAATTTAGAAACCAATTCACCCCCTCTTGGTTTGTGAGTTTTGTCATCTTTTTCATGTGTTTGATCCCTGATAATTTTTTTTCTTTGCATCTGCTCCTTGATATTTGAAAAGTTTTATTTTAGATCTCTGACATTAGTTAAATGGTGACGTATCCATTAAATATTTGATAACGCGATTTGTGATGATTCAAAAACCACCGGTATTTGTTTCAAAATCAAATTTAAAATGAATTTCTTTCTTTCTCCTATTTCACCCTTCTTTTTCGCCTCTCTCTCTTCTGCCCTCTTCTCTTTCTTCCTCCTAGATGGAAATTCAAAAAACCACCATTGGGTTGCCCTCTATTGGGTTAAGGGTGTGGTGGGGTTTAGGTCGAGGCATGGTGGTTGCAACACGACATGAGACTCGGTGATTCTCTGCCCCACCGAGGTCGTTGATCTCAATCTATGAAGCCTGCTCCAACAGCTGGTCGAATTTCTATGACGATTCGAAACCTCCCGAAGTACATTGAGATTGAAGTAGCTAATGACATCCTTAGAGCACAGACCATGGAACTTGTCAATCGGTTAAGGTTTATGAACTCCATTCTCGAGATCACTAATGCGGTCGGTGGTGGTGGTGAATCCTTCAAGATTTTGCAAATTCCATACCCTTTCTTCATGCCCTAGCAGATCCCCCACCCTATGATGGCATTGCCTGACATATTCCTCCATGGAAATTAAGGCTTGTTTGCTTGATAGTATTGTAATTAGGCTAGGTTTATTGTTGATGTTCTTAGTGTTTTGGTGAATCAAGAAAAGGGATGGTGGTGTATGTTGTTAAATGTTAATGAGTGATATTGTGCTCTTATGTTCTTAGTGTTTTGTCCATTGTAAGAACTTTCTCATTTGTTCTTGGATTAAGAATTTCATAGTGTTAGTTCTATTGACAGGTCATAGTTAGGGTCAAGTTCCTCGTAGTTTCCTTGCTTGATTTTAGGACAATCTATAAGTTGATTCACATCAGTTAGGGATGTCGTAGATGGCAATGTGAAAGTAGTAAAAAAAAGTGAAAAAAAAGAAATGAGGCACAAATGGGGAGGAGGGTGAAGGTGAAAGGAAAAAGGTATTTGAGGAATGTAATAAACAAAAAAGAGTGTGAAGAGAAAAAAAACCAGTGCAAAAAAAAAAATCCCTTATTCAAGGCAGTGACACGTGAGGAATGAATGACCTATACGGTCGCATCTTGTGAAACTAATAATGAATGTGGAGGATCCAGTAGGACCACATTTTGTGCATTAAGAAGGACAACATTCACGTCATCCAAGGACAACATTTTTTTCTTTCTTTCTCAAATACATTTCTCAAAAACTAATTTTGAAAATGTAAGGGGGTGTTTGATTTGGTTGTTTTCTGTTTTCATTTTCACTGGAAATAGAAAATGATGATGGAAATGTGTTTGGTTGGATTTCTGTTTTCATTTTCAGTGAAAATATTTTTCCAAACGAACCAAAAACTGGAAACAATAAAATCTCGTTTTCAGTTGAACCAAGAACCTCATTTTGGGTAAAATGAAAACGCAGTGGAAAGGAATGTAATTTTAAGCAAATCTAAAAATACATTTACTTTTGAAAACACATTTTTGGTGTTTTTATTTCTTGAAAGCAGAAAACAAGAAGTCAAACCAAACATATTTTCAGAATTCTAATCTTTTGAAAATGAAAATAGTTTTCAGAAAATGAAAACAGAAAATGAAAATGCAAACCAAACACACCCTAAATATTTCAGAATTTGGTTCCCATAATGAATTAAATACATTCCAAAAAGCAAATTCTAAAAGTGTCAAAATTGTAACAATTCCAAAAGTTATTTTCAAAAAGAGACAACTTTAGAACACATTGTCCGTGCAACAGTTACAATAGCCAAGTATATAGAAACGTAACTCAATGAAAATTTGCAAAAGGTAAACAATTTTCGGAAGGGAAAAACAATTTATTTCAATGACACTCCAAGAATTTTTTAAAACAAATTTTAGCTCAAAGTTCAAATAATTCTCAATTCCTTATATAAAGAGTGTTAAAGTCTTTTAAAAACTAGTTTCCTATATTTTGAAAACTTGTTTATGATAAAAATTGTGAAATGCAAAAAAAAAAAATGTGAAACTTACCTATAAAATGGGAAAAACAGTTGTTGGCAAAGGGAAGGGAATGTAACACCAATGAAAAGAACTAAAGAAGGGAAGATGAGTTATGAAAGAAGTAAGGGAAATGTGTAGAGGAAAGTGAAGAAGATGCAAAACTATTTGCTATTACGAGAGGGAATGTGAGTGAAAAGTGATATTTTAGGAAGATCAAAAACTAAAAAAAATGAGGAAGATGTATTGAAGAAAAAGAGGGTGCAAATAGAACTACACTTTAGGGAAGAAAGCATACCAAAATCTAAGAAGGCAATTGAATTCTGCACCTCTCTTATTGCATCCTGCACTTCCCAATTTTTTAAAAACTCCAACCTATCCCTTCTATCTTTTTCCAATCCTTTGCTTCCCTTCTTCCTCTTCTTTCTCCCACAGTCAGTGCAAGTCCAACCCCCCACCCCCTTTTCCTATTTTTTCTCCAACTCAATTCTTCTTCTCAACTCAACTCAACTCTTCTTCCTAGAATTGGCATTCCTATTTTGAGTTTCAAATCTATTTCCAGAACAGGCATTTTGTAAGGGTATAAATACTCTTACGAAACCATTATTCCAAAAAGAAAAATCTTACGCAAAACTTTTTTTGTAAGCAAAAATAATGCTTCCAGAAAGACCATTCTAGAAAATACAAAATGCACTTCTGAAAAGGCTATTTCAGATTGCAATTGTTGCTTCCAAAATGGTTCTTCCATAAGCTAAAATAGAGCTTTTCTGGAATACCCTTTTCGGAAGATACAAAATACACTTCCGAAAAGGCTACTCTGGATTGTAGTTGTTGCTTCTGAAATGGGCTTTCTGTAAGCACAATAATGATTTCTAGAATCCCCTTTCCGGAATATACAAAATACACTTCTAGAAAGGCTAGTCCAGATTTAAAAAAGCTACTTTCGGAATGGCCTTTTCGTAAGCAAAAATGCTTTCGAAACAACCATTCCATAAGCAATTTGAAAGACCATTTTGAAAGAATTTTTTGCTTTTGAAAAGGTCATTCCGAAAGCATTTTTGCTTCACAAAAGGAGAAAGGAGGATGAGGATGTGCGAGAATGAGGGGGTGGTGGGAAGGAGGAGTCGTCAAGGGAGGGAGGGGTGTCGTCACTGTGGGTGTGCCATCGAGGGAGATGCTGTCACGGGTTGAGAGAAGGGAAAAGAGAGGTGTTAGGGTTGGAAAATGGGAGATGGGAACTGAAAATTTCATTAACAGTATTATTATATTTTTACTAAATAATGGGAGATGCAAAATACACATAGGAAGGTGCAAGATTCAAGTCCTGCTAAGAAACATCCACTACATATCCTTTATAGAGACAAGGCTCAAAGTTTAAAGCCTCCTCTCTCCTCATTATAGGCAATTGGTTCCTTCACTTCCATAATTGCTTCCTATACCTCTTTAAACTTCCAAAACACCTAATCCAGAACGTATAATTACATTATGGATTAGTTGCTGTAAGCAACTATAAAGGTGCAGAAACAATTGCCCCCGTTATAATAGTAGGTTGTTACCTTTGGATCACCTTGTCTCCTTCAAAATAATGCCTCTATATACAGTCAACTCAACACAAGTAATCTCCTAACATAATAAATTATTGGAAATTGCAAATTTACAAAATTATCCTTATGGTTAGCCCCAAAAACAATATGTATCACGCCGCATTCAGTATTCAGTTCAAACAAGAAGGAATGATCCTCCAGATTATAGTAAGTTTCCCTAACACGAAGGGTTTGCTCACTGTTGGTTCCATGAAGTGGATCAGGCACACAATTACCATATAATTTACTAATCATGATATCTTTTATTTTAGATTGTTGTAGGCTCGTGGTTTTACCTCTCCATTCAAGTATCCTAGTTTACCCTTTAACTCCTTCAGGTGTAGCTCCGCTGCTGGCTGCACTTCAGCCAACAATGGCAGCAGCTTTGAAATTCATGATGGAGCCCTAGGACTCTTGATACTAACTTGAAAATAAATGAGGAAGATTGCAGTATCTTCATTATTTCTGATTGAATCATTACAGATTTAGATAGACTAGAATGGGAATAAGAGTCTCTGAGTAAAAGAAAAGGAAAAAAAAAAAAAAACAGAATAAACAATCAGTTATATTAGACAAATATCCATTTACTTTGGGAACAAATTATGCTAATTATTAGCAGCAAATCCTCAGAAATCAGGTCAAATAATTACTAAAAGTTTGACTCTGATCTAAAGATTCACTGACAACTCCAAAAGTGCTTCATCCAAGCAGTAATAAACATCTGATAAGCAATGTTTCATGACAAATTCATTCAGACGAAGCACATAACCAGAATAAAGAGAGAAGATTTAAGGCACAAACAAGTCAGAACAATATAGAAACATGTTCATTATGATGTTAAACATCCACAAGAAAAGAAGAAAAATACATCAATTATACCCTACTTCCCATGAATCATGAAATAATGTTTCCAAATTTTATCAACTGAAATCCTTAAGTCGCTTTTTGAGCACATCCATTGATTTCTTTCTAGCACTTTGCTTTGCATTTTTATTAGCCAGGCTTCCAAAGATCCCATCTGGAGAATCCTTGAATTTATCAAGGATAGCAGCCACCTTCTTAATTTCAAGTGCATAATAATTTTTCTCCCATATATCAGGATTCAGGAAGTTCTCAGGTTGACTACTTAGCAAAAGATTGACTAACTGTCGTGCTTCTACCATGCAGATCTTAAAACTAACCTCATTGTCTATTTCTCCCAAACCAGCAGAATAGAACCTTTCCTCTGCAAAATTCTCTATGAACTGAAGATCATAATCAATATTTATAACTGCATTTGCATTAAACCTTTTAACACTATCACTAGAGAAAGCTGTCACTATGGAATTTGAGATGTGCTCAAAAGCACCACTCCCAACTCTGTACACAGCATCCAAGGGTAAAATTTGTTGCACTGGGGACAAGATAGAATCAAGGTAAATGATCACTTCGTGTATGTAGTCATTTCCATTCTCATTTGTCTCCTCAGGAGTCCAATTAACGCTTTCAGTAAGAGTCATAAACTCGTCTACTTTTGTGTTCACCAAACTCTGTAAGGCAATGAAAACTGCTTCCCTGGATGCCTTCAATATCACTTTTGCAGTTAAAGTAGCTTGAGGCCTTCCAACTGATCGGACTGGGATGCCACATAGTTGAGCTGTGTGTTGAAGGAAAAAATCACAAGCTCTTTCAAGAACAGCTATGTTTGCAGCAATCTGCATGAGTTGAGGTACAGTGACATGGTCACTATTGATTTTCTCAAGCAGTGTTACATTTAGTACATCAATCAGGAACATGTCCAAATACTTTCTCACAACACCAAAGAAATTCACATGTATGCCATAAGACAAGTAATCAACAGAGCCTTTGATAAAGGATCTCACAATGCGACACGCATCGGGCACCATGGAGGAGAATGGGGCAGTGTATGGAAATGCAGGCATAATATCTGATGTTTGAAGATTAAATGACAGAATGATATTCTCATAGTCACTTTCCTTTTTTATCTCCATCTGGTCATACTGGTCATTGCCAAAGACATCAAGAGTTTGTTGCCGGCATTCTTCCAAAAGAAGCAGGTGGTATTTGTCACAGCTGCTATCAAGAATATCAAGAAGTGTGCCTATTTCATGCCCATATTGTCTAAGAGTAGATCCAAACAGAGTGACATAATCCTTCACCAAGAGAAGATGAGGGGCAGATTCCATACTAGAGAATTGTTCCTCCAACAGTGATGTCATTTTAGCTACAGCTGTCTCCCACATTGTTTCAACCTGATCAGCTACCAGGAGGCCCGCTGTAGTTCTAAGGACTCTATCCTCCACTATAAAGAATCCAGCAATTTGAGCAAACAATGTCTGGTATGATTCAACAAAAGGTTGTGCTGAAGTTATCTCCAGGTCTGAATTCAATTGTAACAACCTATTAGTATAGTAATATTTGCGAAACTTCTCTTGGATACCCAGACAATCATGAATATGACAAGCACGATAAAGTGGTGTAAGATCAAACTGTAAAACTGAATCTTCTTCAAGTTCTTCGGCTTCCAAAGTATAAGCTAGATCCCCTAGTCCTGAAATACTTTGCTCCTCGGCCTTCCTCTGCTGTTCTAGCATTTCCTTGTCCCTTTGACGAACTGTCACAGCACGGCCAATTGCCGTTTGCCCAATATTTTTAGCAGAACTCCTTATCTCAACCATCCATTCATTAACTTCACTGCATACTTTCTTCTCAACGTGCAATTTTATAACAGGAATTCTACTCTCTATGACCATTTTGATAGCCTTTGCAGGAATATTCTGTGTGCAACTTTCCTCAACTAAATCCAAAGTTTTCAATGCAGAATAAAACTGACCTTCAGAAATGTGATCGTTACACTTGACACAAAGCTCCAACACCTGTATACAGTTCTTCAACATTTCTATAGCTTCAGTCATATTCTTCCTAACAGAATAAGACTCAAGAAGCTCTTCAAGCTTGGCAAGAAGGGCGCTGCCAACCTGCTGCAACTTAAAATTGTCACTTTGGAGCTCACTCTTCAGCTCCTCAGCATCAACTAACACTCCACGAAGCTCATCAACTGCAAGGATGAATTCCTCGTAGTGGGTCTTGCACATCTCCTCAATTTCAGATTCCTTTTGCTTAACGACATATATCAGCCGGTGAAGCAGCCCCTCAGGCCGTCCCCTTTCAAAGGCAAGCCTGACAAGAGGACCAACATCATCCCCATTTGCAATTAAATTAGCCAGAACCATATCCTCTCCTCCATCACCGTTCTCCACAACACCTCTCCTCATTGTCTTTACATCCATGATAACATGAATCCCTGGAATCTCGACAACACAATTCTCATTAGAAACCAAATGAATACTAAACTAAGCTTATAAAAATGAATTATTTCAGAAATTAACAATCACACAATTACATTGTTATATTTTCTTTCACATCACAAAACTCATGACTTACCAAATATAAACAAATCAATAGCAACAGCAGTCACACACCAGTGATTAACTTTGCAGGTTTACTATGCATAAAGTAGTGGAAAAAAAAAGTAAAAGAAAAATAATAAACCAATTAGGGCTTGTTTGATCCTCTTCTCACATTTTAGTTTTAAAAAGTAAAAACTGTTGTTTGTTAGAATAATTACACACCAGTCAGCAATCAATCTCTCATCCAAAATCAATAAAGTTTTGAAAATTGTTTCCAAAACAAGTTAGATTTTTTCTCTTCATCTTCTGTTTTCATCTGGTTCAACCTCTCCCTCAATTCTACACCCTACTGACCTACTCTATGCCTTACACCCTCAACCAACTAGCTTAGCAACCTCGTGTAGTTGTCTTTTGAAAACTAAAATCAGTTTATAAAAATAAAAAAATCAAACACCTTAAATCAAGCTCGATAGAAACAGACTATTCGGGAGATTAACAAGCAAACAGACAATTTTTTTTTCACACCCTAAAAACATAAACCATAAAATCAAAGAGAATAGCAGTTATATTATAATTAAGTAATTCACCCTAGAAGGTTTACTGTGCTTCCCATGATACTTCATAACAGTGAATGCAGTAAAAAAAATCCAAAATAAAAAATAAATTAAACCCATAAATTGGTTCTATACAGAATCAAGCCCTATCAAAATAGAAAAGGAGATGAAAGAAGCTTGAAGAACAGATTAACAACAACAACACAAAGACTAGTATAAAGAGAACTTAAAGCTAACATTTAAAGAAAAGAAAAAAGCAAGCAGGATTCAGTTATGAGATTTGAAGACATAAAAGGCAAAGTAAAAAAGAAAATGAAAGTGAGAAGGGAAAAGAAGGGACCTGGGTGAAGCGAGAGAGAAGAGAAGCATGAAAGGAGGTAGAGAGTGTTTTTTCTTTTTGTTAGTGTTAAAAATGAAAATGAGAATGAGAAAGAGAATGCTGTTGGGGACGGGAATTCCTAAGTAGCAGTGAAGCAAAAGCCAGCGTGATGATACTACTTCACCGCTTTGGCCACACTCGCCGTGAACCAAATTCGCCGGCATTTTTTCTTTTTTCCATTTATGTTAAAAATTAAAAATATTTATGTTAAATATGCTGTAATGTGAACGCGACGCATTTTTTTTCTTCTTCCCAAATTCTAACCCACTGATTAAAAGAAAATTTATGAAATTTTAAATATTTTTTATCCCTCGAACTGAAGAATAAAAATATATTAAAGTAAAAAGAAAATGGTTTTTTCTCTAAGTTTTCTGTCTTTAATTTGATTTTTTTTACTTAGGTATAATTTTGGTCCGTTAAATTTGAGGTCTGTTTTTTTAGTCTTTCAAATTAAAGTTTATATTTTTTTTTGTCTCAAATTCATAAAATGTATTTTTAGTCCCTCTCCTTACTAATTTTGCAAGTTTTGGTTTATAATTTATGTTAACTTTTAATCTTACAAGGGATTAAGAAAAACAGTTTACATATTTAGAGGACTAAAATATACGGATGTCATATTTAAGCAACTAAAATATATTTAAGGTTTTTTTTTTTTTACTTTTCCTCTCATCTAATTAGGTAAAGTAACACTCATTATAGATTTATGAAATTTTTATTTATTTTATCCTTCACACCGAAGAAAAAAATATTTTGACTTAAACATATTTTGAATGAATAATTTGTGATAATTTTTAAGCTTACGAGGGATTAAGAAAATATTTCATAAACTTGAAGTACTAAAAAAGATAAATCCCAAATTTAAAGAAGTAAAAATATATTTAAGTGTTTTTATTTTACTTTTCTTTCATCTAACTAGAAAAGTATTTTAAATAGCTGATAAAAAGTATTTTAAGTATTATTAAATTAAATTTAAAGGTTTACTCAGATAATTAATACTGAGATATAACGCCTATGTTTTTGTCGTCAGGAAAAATAGAGTTTCAATTTTATTAAAAGAGAAAAATAGCGAATGCATTATGGTGTAAAAGTTATTTACACTGTAATCTAATATTTATAATTATTATATAAAAGATTATTTTAATTATGATTTCTTTTCTTAGTATACAATAGTCATGCTGAGGTTTAAACCTATGACCTCATAGATAGTGAGTTAATCATAATTTTTAATTGATGGCTAATGTAAAACTTTTTATATTTGTGGTGTATAAAATTGTTGTTTTAAACACAATGATTAAAGAATTAATAAATATAAAAATTTTATTGAAAATTATAATAAAATGCATTAGTAACATTAAATGATATGCATTAAAACAAAAAGCTTTTATCTATAAACTTAATATTGATGAGATGAGTTGGTCTCGGGTTCAAGTACTCAACTTAATGTTGATGAGATGAATTAGTCTCGAGTTCAAGTACTCTCCATTAAAAAAAAAACGTGTAATTAGAAGGAGAGAGTTCACTAAGAGTTACCAATTAGACTTTTCAATATATATTAATTATTAATTAATAAAAAATTTAAATACTTTGTTTGTATTAATGTTATGGTGACAAAAAGCTTTTAACTTTTGATTCCTTAAGCATTACTCTAAGACTTAGCAAAATTCATATTTAAAAAAGACTTAAATATATTGTTGGTCCCTGATAAATACTTGTTTTTTACATTTGGTCTCTAATAAGTTTTTCCTTGGATCAGGTCCTTAATATTTGAAAAATTTTATCCGAGGTCCCTGCAGTTAGTCGGGATCCGTTAGTTAGTTTTGTGGCCGTTAACCGGTCACACATGTATGCCACGCGTGATGTCACGTATAATCTTTGTCAGATTAAGACTACACGTGGAAAAAAAAAATTTATTTTAAAAAAGTTTTTTTAAAAAAAAAGTAAAAAACAATGACATTGTTTTGCATGTCAATTTTTTTTTTCTATCTTAAGAAACAATGTTTCCCACCCACCAAACCCAACAACAACCCCATCTCCTTCTAGTTCTACCTCACCCTCTTCGTCTCCCTCCTTACTCTCTTCTTCGTCTTCACCTCCTCCACCCTTCGCCACTACTACTCCAACGACCGCACCATCAAGGTCCAAACACACCCCGATGAAACCCCCCTCCAAGTCCCTCGCCGCCAAGGTCTTAGCTTTTACTCCTACGGGCACCTCCCTCGATCTCCTTGGATACGGCTTCTCCGACAACTCCGTCGAAGTCTCCGTTGGGTATTGATTTTATTTTTGAGAAGGCTGAGTTGGTGAGAAGCGTGACGCTTATCGATACAGCGTTGCCTACTAAGGGGGCTTTTCCCATTTGGGCTGTAGAGGTGCTTGTGGTGAGGAAGGTTGTGTTGGGGGGTTTCCTTTTGTTTTTGCGATTAACAAAGGGTGATGTCCTCTATTTTTTCTGCAATTTGAGATGCCTGTGGTGAGGGAGATTGTGTTAGGGGTTTCTTTTGTTTCTATGTTGGGGATTTCTTTTGTTTTTGCGATTAACAGAGGGTGATCTCCTTGGTTTCTTTTGCTTTTGCGATTAATAGAAGGTGATCTCCTATGTTTTTTTCTATAATTTTTGATGCCCTTTTGAGGAAATCCTTGGTTTGTATTTGTGATCGGAGAAGAAGGGATGTTTTGGGTGTGGGTTGTTGTTTGATGGTGACAGTGGTACGTGGAGAGGTTGCAGAAAAGAGAAAGAAGGAGGAGGAAGAAGGATCTTCAGAAACGACATCGTTTTTAATTAAAAATAAATAAATTTTTTTCCCTGTGTAATCCTAGTCAAACAAAGATTACATGTGGCATGCCTGCATGGCCAGTTAACAGCCACTTAGGCAGGTAACAAATCCCGACTAACGGCAAGGATCTAAGACAAAAATTTTCAAATATTAGGGACTCGATCCAAAAGAAAAATTTATTAGGGACCAAACGCAAAAAAAATGTATTTATCAAGGACCAAAAACATATTTAAGCCTTTAAAAAATTTAGAATCTATTTTTTTTTTCATTTTGTTCCTCCAAAATTAACTACCAAACAAATACTATAATCTATTATATAATATTATAATTTTATAAATTTACTGCATAAAAGTGTTTTTTTACAATTCAAAAGAACCAAAATCATTTTAAAATAACTTTTTGGAAAATATATTCCAACATGTGTTGGAACCAAAGACTATGTTAAGCCCTTAAAATATCTTATTTTTATGATAACAAATGTTATTGAACTTCGATGAACTGATGAAGTTTATTGAGATTTGCAGATCGAATTTGTGTCCAATGAAGAAATAGGTATAAACTTTCTATCTCAGACACCCTAAAGTTATCTTTTTAATGAAGCATCCAAAGTGATGCGTCCAAAGTTTTTATAAAAGCTCAACGTCCAATGCGCCAATAAAAAGTTATCGTCCAATGCTATTATGAAATCTTCCATTGCACTATTATAGTCTAAAGGATTTCATATAAAACTTGCATCCAATCATTTGTCATCAAACTTAAGCTTTCTATCAAATGAACACATGCCTAAGCTCATTTTTTTTTATCATAAAAGTGTTCTTTTTATGACAATTCTTCATCATATAAACCTCAAACTGAAATTCCTATTGTTTTTAAATATGTTCTAATGTTTTGAATTTCAAACATTTAATGAAAACAAGAAATTTTGAGTATAAGTTCCTTTCTCGTCTTCTCGTCTTCTAGTATTATTGGTTCTCTGTTTTTTAGTTTTCAGTTTTGCTCTATTTTTGTTGACTTGAGTCTCTGAGAGTTGATTCTTTAAGAGGAAAATCCAAAAATGTATACAGAATTTGTTTGATTCTCTGTATTCCACTTCTCGTATTCACTATTTTTAATTTTTTTAATTTTGGTATTGAAAAATGTTTGAGTTAATCAATATTTAAGCATTGAATAACTGATTGCATTGCATCTAATTGAAGCATAACAAGTTAACATAATTTTGATATATTAATATAGCATAGTTTTAATACTTTCAGAGGGGGGATTTTGTTTTTTTGATATTGTTAAATACTGAAATGGTAGAAATGGATGTTGTTGATGGTCAGGAGAGTTTGGATGTTGAGGTTGAATTAGAACAAGAGTCTCAATCTATCTGTAATAAGAGAAAAAAAGACATAAACATTAGATTGTTAGAAATATTTTTCGAAGATGGGACCGGGTGAGGATGGAACTGAAAGGGCAAAATGTAATGCTTGTAATAAAGTGTATAAATGTGGTGGTAAAATTTATGGGACATAATCTTTGAAACGTCATATTCCAAAGTGTGACAAAGTTCAATGTGAAGATGTTGGTCAGATGATTATAGACATGCAAGGAAAATTATAGTCTCTTAAGATAGATCAAATGGTGTCTCATGAGATGTGTACTTAAGCAATAATTGAACATGATTTACCCATAAAGTTTGTTGAGTTTAGAAACATTAGGCAATGGCTGAAGTACCTCAATCCTGATGTAATTCCAATTAGTAGAAATACTACTAAGGTTGATGTCTTGAAAATTCATATGAGGGAGAAGGAAAAACTTAAGGAACTAATGGTTAGAATCCCAAGTAGGATTTCTTTAACTTATGATTTGTGGACTACATGTACCACCAAGGGTTACATTTGTTTGACTGCTCACTTTATTGACACAAATTGGAGGTTAAATAGCAAAATT
Source organism: Glycine max (assembly GCF_000004515.6). Taxonomy (NCBI): domain Eukaryota; kingdom Viridiplantae; phylum Streptophyta; class Magnoliopsida; order Fabales; family Fabaceae; genus Glycine; species Glycine max. Next base: position 26,928,680 of record NC_038246.2, on the reverse strand, counting down.
TTGAACTTTTGTCACATGCCTCCCCCTCACATTGGACATGAGTTGTCTAAGAAGATACTTGACTTTTTGATTGATTGGGGAACAAAGAAAAAGATTTTTTCATGGGTTGTGCAAGAGCATTTAAAAAGCCAACTTGTTTTGCAAAATAATGGGTTGTTATGTGATGAAGACTTCTTTCATGTTAATTGTTCTACCCATGTTCTTAATCTTATTGTTAAAGAGAGACAGAAAGTGTGTAGTAAAGCCTTGGAAAAAATTAGAGACAGTGTGATATATGTGAGGGGATCGGAGAGTAGAATGAAAAAATTTAAGGAATGCATTGAGAGAGTTGGTGGTGTTGATACTTCAGCTAGCTTGTGTCTAGATGTTCCTACAAGGTTTGAACTCAACTTATTTGATGCTTGATTCTATTATTAAATATCGTCGGGTATTTTGTAGTCTTCACTTTCATGATGAGAATTATACGTATTGTCCATCAGTTGAAGAATGGAAAATAGGAGAAAAGATTTATGTATTTTTGTTGCCTTTCTATGAAACCACCAATCTGATTTTAGAGGAATCTTATCATACCTCCAACTTTTATTTTTTGCAAGTTTCGAAAATTCAATGTGTTATACTTGCAAGTTTGAATGATGATGATGGAGTTGTAAAAGAAATGACTGAATGATGGTTGTTAAGTTTGAAAAATATTGGGAGGAGTATAGTGTTGTACCTGCTCTAGGAGCTGTTCTTAACCCACGCATAAAGCTTTCTTTATTGGAATATTGTTACTCCAAAGTTGATGCATCTACAAGTGAGAGTAAGTTGCAAAAAGTAAAGAACAAGTTGTACAAGCTATTTAAGCATTATTCTTTCAAGGAGCAAAATACTACGACCACCCAAGGCACACCTATTTCCAACATTGTGAATGAACCCAAGTCTTCTTTCTCTCAACTGTTGTTTAATGTAAGTTTTTTTTATGTCTATTCAATTAACAATTAATTTTTTTACTGAATTTTATTATCATTATTGGTTTAATGATTTCATTTTGTTTGTTTAGGAACTAAAAATGCACAATCAGTAGCTTGTTTGTAAGATTGGGAAGTCTCAACTAGAAGTTTATTTGGAGGAATCAAATTTGGATTTCAGTTACCATGAAAACTTGGATGTATTACATTGGTGGAAGGATAATAACAATAGATATCCAGATCTGTCCTTAATGGCTAGTGACTTGTTGAGCATTCCAATGACTATTGTTGCATCCAAATCAGCTTTTAGCATTGGTTTTATTGTCCTCGGCAAGTATAGGAGTCGTCTCCTGTCAAAAAATGCAAATGCTTTGATTTGTACTCACAATTGGTTGCTTGGTTTTGTTAATGATAATAATTTGTTTAATTTAAACTTGGTTATTTATTATTATGATAACCATCTACATGTGTAATTTATGTGACTTTGTAAATTTAATTATTTTCTATTTTGATTTTGTGATATGTAGATGATGATGGTGACATCAGTGACAAGAAATGGAAGTCATCTTCTAAGGAAACATCCAATGTTTTGGATTTAGAAGATGATGAAGCTTAATTTAGTTGTTTTAGTTTGGCTTTGTGAAAATGGCATGGTTATTGGCATTAAGATTACTATTGTGGATTGTTGCTTTATTTTCATTTCATGGATATTGGACTAGTATTGGATTAGTATTATCTAAATGTTGTGACATGTGAGATTGAGACTTTAAGACTATTGTTGATTTGATATGTTGTTGTCATGGATACTTGGATATTAGACTAGTAATATCTAAACGTTTTTTGTTTTTTGTTTTGTCTTATGTTTGTATGAGTATTAGTTTATACATATGCACATCTAATTTTCTTTAAAAATCATTAATTCATTTTTTTCTTTAAAAATTAACAGGCCAACCTGCCAACCCGCATCCATCTACAAATACTTTTGGGTTTTGATGGGCCAATCCACCAACCCGTCACACCGACCAAAAAAGGGGTAGGCTGACACTTTTGGCCCTTTTCTGAAATGCGGAATGGGCCAACCCGACCCATTTTTGATGGGTTGGTGGTGGGTCAACCCATTTTTCCACCCCTACTCTGAATGATACATTCAAAGCTTAAGTATATCATCTTTTGTTTAGCAATACTATTTGTACTAGTTACACTTTCATATCTTCACTTTGTAAGTTGATTTGTAATCTTTTCAAACAATGTTTGTGTAAGTCTAAAGAGACTTAATGCTAAAGAATACTTGGGATAACAATCTTGGGTTAAAATTATTGATTGTTTGTAGTTAGAAGTGACATAGAGAATACTTGTTTTTGTAACCATTGTGTTGAAGAAAAACTGGACTCAACCATTACTAAAAAAACATTTTTTGACGACACGGTTTCAACAACGGTTGTGAAAGACCTATCTTAGAAAACATGTCGGTGACATTTTTGTAAATCCCGATATCTAAAACAAAGGCAGTTTTCAAAACCCATCTTCAAATGAGCTGCTCTAGGATGGTTATCTATAAAACCATCTTAGAATGTATGTGTGAAAATAAAATAAATGAGACAACGATGGGTTTTGGATGGGACCGTCTTTGTTTTTAAAACAAAATAAGTAAATAATTAAGTCATCATTGTCCTCCGTCTCGCGCGGGCTTATCACTACTTCAAAAATCCTTCATTCTGGCGATAAAGGTGTTCTGTAAGACAAGCTAGGCTGTAGCTTATTGCTCATGTTGTTGGCTGCCTCTAGCTCCCGCTGTTCACCTATTGTAGCTCTTGTCATGGCCTGATTAGCTTGCATTGTTCATGCCATCGTGTCATCGTAAGTTGCGCCCTGTCCTCACTGTTGCGACCTACAACTCTACGTCAGTGTCTTCATTTGGTAAGCTTCCCTTGCTCTTTCCTTATGTGTTCTTTCCTTGTGTCAGTGTTACATTGTGTTGTATTTAGGGATTCATAGTCTTAAATTTAGGTCTTACTAAACGTCATTATTTTGGATAGAAGACCCCAAGAAGATTGTGCCAGAGATGCAAGAGAAGACCCTAGGGTTCTCATGCGCCTTAGGGTAGATTTCGGGACCATGGGCTAAGTATGAACCCACTTATCTTTGTACATATTAGATTAAAGTTTCATTATTTTTGGGGCTTGTATTTAGGGTTTCATAATGTAGGTAGGGTACCCTAGAAATGTAGGATTTTTTAGCCTTTGCATTTTAAGACACCTAGACTAGTTTTGTATTAGGGGTAGTTTTGTAATTTCACATGTATTAAGTGAATATTTGATGTGTGTGTTGGGAAATAAATTTAATTGAATTGGTAGAAGCTCAATCCAATTAAATTTTAGAGGGGGAGGTGAGCATTTGCTTGCTACACCCCATTGCCACATCATATAGTCACACTTTGTGCATGTCCTTCATGCTTTACATGCCTCATGATACCTAAGCACACTTAGTGGAGAATCTTGGACTTGATCTTGGATTAGTGGGCTAAACCATAGCTAAAATTTACTAATCATAATTAGTGAAATTTTGGCTCCAAATTTGGCTCCACAAATTCAAATTCAAATTCAAGTGAAATTTGAATAAAAATTCAAATTTCCCTCCAATTTTGTGTGACACTTAGGCTATAAATAGAGGCCTTGTGTGTGCAAATTTTCAACTTTGATCATTTGAGAATTACACTTCAAAGTTCAGACCTCATTTGAGGCACAAAATTTCATGCTCCTTCTATCCCTCTCCCTCCACTCATCTTCTTCTACCTTCAAACTCTTATCCATGGCTTCCTATGGTGGTGAGCTTCTTCTTGACTCATCTTCTCCTTGAAGTGGCATCTCCAATCATCTTTCTTCCATGTCCATTCCGCTGCCATTGATCTTCAAGAAGCAAAGGACTCCATTGATGAAGAAGATCCAAGGCCTACAAGCTCCACATGGAGCTACATCAAATATATCCCATGTTTTGTGTTGACCCAGTGCATGATAATTAAGAAGTAGTAGGTGCCACAATAGTTTAATTTTCAATTGTTTCTGCCATGTGTGGGAATACATGGTTTTCTATTTGAATCTCAATAAAAAGATTGAAATTGGGTACAGTAGGATTGCATGTGTGGGAATACATGGTTTTGTTTCTGCCATGTGTGGGAATACATGGTTTTGTGCAGTTTAAATCTCACAGGCATGACTTTTTATTAGTATTTATAAACTAATATAAATGTTTTCTTTTTGGTGAAATAAATTACTTTAACAATCACCATTTTAGGCAAATGTTGAACAGGAAAGTCGGATTGGAGAGGTTAGGCTGGGACTATTGGGAGAGACTTAACTGCCTAGGGCATTTTCTTTTTCCATTGAATTCTTTTTTCATTAGTCTTCAACATTCAGGCACTGTATCCTCCTGATGCAGGTCTATTTTAGCAATAATACATTGAATTTATAGTGAATTTTCCTTTATTTTTCCTGCTATTTGTTTGATAGCTATTATCTTTTTGCATAATTATATATGCATGTTTGTTTGTGTGTATTGTATTTTCAAGTTATCATTTTTTCAAAATTAACATTGTCAAGTACTTGTTTTCCAGATTCAACTATCATTACTCCCAGGGTAGAGGGTACTCTTCAAATTCTTGGTGTTAGGTGGAAACTATCTGGTACAATAGTTGGCTTTCACAACTTTGAGTTGTGCCACCCAAAGAAGATTATAAAAGGAAGAAGGAAAACAAAGCACATGCCAAATGAGAAATTTAAATTTATGGTGATTAAGGTGGATGCTCTTATCCTACCCTTCTCATTATTCTTTTTTTTTCCATGTGAATTTTAAGTCATCCCTCTTGCAGTCTCCAAGTTTAAGCTAAAATAGCTTTTCCTCTTCTAAAATCTCAGATCATTCTCAACCTTCAGGGTCCCATTCACCCTCTACCTGGAAAGGCATATGCTGGAGATTTACAACAAGTTAATTGAATATGGAATTGAGGAATCCATCAGACTTTCCTCATCACAACATTCTTAAAATTATTAAGTGCTCCAACCACTAATTTGTAGAGAGTAGAATCTTACAACCTCTATGATCCAAATCTAGAGAGTATACAGCCTCCAACCATAGGAGAGACAATAGGATTAGCTTCACCATTTTTTCTCTTTGCTAGGAGATCCCTAAGATACTTGGATTAAATAATAGTGAGAGAGCCATCATCATGATGAGTGACTCCAATCCCTTCAAAGTAATGAAGATCTCCAACGTATTTTAAAGAAAAGAAACTATTTACCTGAGAAACAATTGTTTGAATAAGTTTACAGTCATTCCTTTTTACTATAATGTCATCCACATAGATTAACATTTATATTATAGAAGTTGCCTTAGAATATGCAAATAGAGATGGATCACAGTTACTAGGAATGAATTAAAACTACAACAGAGCATGTTTGAGTTTATCATACCATGCTGTAGGTGCTTGCTTGAGTCCATAGATTGCCTTATTCAATCTGCAAACTAACTGCTTCTTAGAGTTTTGGAAACCTAATTGTTGTTACATGTAAACTTCCTCTTCCAACACACCAATTAGTAAAGCATTGTTCACATCCAGGTGTTGTAGAGGCCATTTATTTGAAATAGAAAGAGTAAGAATGATCCTTATAGTTATAAGTTTAAGAACTGGTGAAAAGGTTTCATTATAGTCATGTCCAATCCTCTAATGAAAACCTTTAGTGTCCTAAAAACCCACCAAAGTCAACACTTTTTCCTTTTGTGGTCTTCTCATTTATCTCTATGTTTTTCATCAAATCTTGTATGGTGATTTGGAGGTTTGTCAACTTTTGTGCATTAGAATCAAGTTTTTCTAAAATCTTGCTTTGGTTCTGATGCAATCCTACCCCGCAAGGGCATTGGATAGAAGACTCCAAGTAGATTGAGCCAGAGATGCAAGAGAAGGCCCTAGGGTTCTCATGAACCTTAGGGTAGATTTTGGGCCTATAGGCTAAGTATGAGCCCACTTATCTTTGTACATATTAGATTAAGGTTTCATTATTTTTGGGCCTTGTATTTAGGGCTCCATAATGTAGGTAGGGTACCCTAGAAATGTAGGATTTTTCAGCCCTAGTATTTTAGGACACCTAGACTAGTTTTTGTGGAAGCAATGACTTCCAAGATTATTTTGATGATGCCAAAGAATCAAGAGTTAAACAAGTTCCAAAGAATTAGGCTTCAAGAATCAAGTCTCAAAGAATCAAGATTCAAGAACAATTAAGTTTCAAGATTCAAGATTCAAGAACAATCAAGATCAAGATTCAAGATTCAAGAACAATCAAGATCAAGATTCAAGATTCAAGAGAAGTTGATTTCAAGATTCAAGAGAAGAAATCGAGAAGCAACAGTCAAGACTTCACAAGGGAAGTATTTTTCAACAATCCAAACATAGCACAATTTTGTTTTACAAAAGAGTTTTCTCAAAAAATTTCTAAGTTACCGAAGTATTTACTCTCTGGTAATCGATTACTAGTTTCATGTAATCGATTACCAATGACAAAATTTGATTTCAAAATGTTTTTAATTGATTTGCAACGTTCCAAAATATTTTTCAAATGGTGTAATCGATTACACTATATTGGTAATCGATTACCAGTGCATCTGAACGTTGGAATTCAAATCCAATTGTGAAGAGTCACAACTTTTCATAAAATTTATTGTGTAATCGATTACATGATTATGGTAATCGATTACCAGTGATAAGTTTTGAATAAAAGGTCAAAAGTTGTAACTCTTGACATGATTTTCTCAAGGTTATAACTCTTCCAATGGTTTTCTTGACAAGACATGAATAGTCTATAAAAGTAAGAGCTTGACTTGCATTCAAAAGAATTTTTTACGACTCTTTAACAGTTTTTGAGAACTTTTAAGAATTCCTTTCTACTCATCTCTCTTCTTGTTCTTCCTTTGCCAAAAAACTTTCTAAGTTTTGTTTTTCCAAACCTTGTTTTTCTGCAAGTGAAAATTCTGCAAAAAACAAAAGTGTGCTATCTTTTTTTCTCTTCTTCCTTTGCCAAAAGAATAGAAGGACTAACCGCTTGAATTCTTTTGTATCTCCCTTCTCTCTTTCCAAGAGAATTCAAAGGACTAACTGCCTAAGAATTCTTTGTCCTAACACATTGGAGGATACATCCTTTGTGGTACAAGTAGAGGGTACATCTACTTGGGTTGTTATACTGAGAACAAGAGAGGGTACATCTCTTGTGGATCAGTTCAAGTGGAGGGTACATCCACTTGGTTGTTCAAAGAGAATAAGGGAGGGTACATCCCTTGTGGATCTTTGGCTTGTAAAGGATTTTAAAAGGTTGAAAGAAATCTCAAGAACCATTGGTTGCTTGGGGACTGGATGTAGGCACGGGTTGTTGTCGAATCAGTATAAATCTTGTGTTTGTCTTCTTCTTCCCTACACTCTTTAATTTCCGCTGTGTACTTTTAATTGCCGCTTTTACTTTTGGTTAAGTTTCTATTTCTGTTCTTTGCTTTCTTAACTTAGTAGTAAAAGCCTAGTTGAATCTAGTAACATTAAGAAGGATAAACTTTTTAATTAGTCAAGACACATTAATAATTAATTCAACCCCCCCTTCTTAATTATTCCGAGACCACTTGATCCAAAAGTTTTTGTATTAGGGGTAGTTTTGTAATTTCACATGCATTAAGTGAATATTTGATGTGTGTGTTGGAAAACAAATTTAATTGTATTGGGAGAAGCCCAATCAAATTAAATTTTAGAGGAGGAGGTGAGCATTTGCTTGCTACACCCCATTGCCACATCATATAGTCGCACTTTGTGCATGTCCTTCATGCTTTACATTCCTCATGCCACGTAAGTATACTTAGTGGAGAATCTTGAACTTGATCTTGGATTAGTGGGCTGAACCATAGCTAAAATTCACTAATCATAATTAGTGAAATTTTGGCTCTAAAATCACAAATTCAATTTCAAATTCAAGTGAAATTTGAATAGAAATTCAAATTTCCCTCCAATTTTGTGTGACACTTAGATTATAAATAAAGGCCTTGTGTGTGCATTTTTTTCAACTTTGATCATTTGAGAATTACACTTCAAAGTTTAGACCTCTTTTGAGGCACAAATTTCGTGCTCCTTTTCTCCTTCTCCCTCCATTCTTCTTCTCCTACCACCAAGGCTTCCTATGGTGGTGAGCTTCTTCTTGACTCATCTTCTCCTTGAAGTGGCATCTCCTCTCAACTCTTCTTATTCTCCATTTTGCTGCCATTAAAATTCAAGAAGCAAAGGACTACATTGATGAAGAAGATCCAAGGCCTACAAGCTCCAATGGAGCTACATCATGTGGTATCAGATCATCTTCGTTTAGGTGATGTTCTTTTGCTTCCTCTATCTTTTTGTTTGGTCAATTCACTTTAATTCCTTATTCTTCATCTTATTCTCCATGTATATCCTCCATTGTCTTGTGGTTTGGTGCTATTTAGAGTATATTAAAAAAAAAACCGATTAAATCTTAGATCTACACTTGTTCTTGTATTTCTATGGTTCAAATTTTATAAATCTACTCTTGAATCATGTTTTTATGTTGATTTTAGGTTCTATTATTTTTAGTCATAATTTTCTTGTGCTGAAACTTTAGATCAAAATTTTCTTCCAAAATATTGATTAGAAAAAAAAACACAAAAATCTAAGTGTAAATCACTTAATTCATGTTGTCTTAGAGTCATGTTTAGTCATAATAATTGTCACATTATGTTCTAAGTTCGTGTTGAATTTTTATTTTGTTGATTGAATTCTAGATACATTTGTTCATGTATTATTGTCATTCTTATCCTATCTTTTGAATTTTGAGTCTAATTCATGCATGTTATTTAGTTCATAACATGTTCTAAATCAATTCCTAGAAGTAGTCTTGTTATTGAACTTTTTTTTTTGTTTTCTAAGTTTCCTACATGATGCCTATGATGAAGTTGAGTTGTGGTGCTGAGTTGTGGCTGGATTTGTGAATCAAAATAAGTCTTAAGATCTCTTTAATTTTGTTATTCAAGATAATTGAGCATAAGCAAACACAAATTGTAACTATCCAAGCCTTAAGCAACATAAACACTAGTCTTGATTTTTAGGTTGAAATCGTTGGTGCTGGCAGCTTGAACATACAAACTTGTATAAATTATTGAGAATTGGCCACTACGTATTTTAAGCTGAAATTTTTACTGAATTTTCTAGACATCTGAAAAATTTATAAAAAAAGGAACCAAACAATTTGGATAAAAGTAAAAAATAAGAAAAATCACACAAGTTGGCAGAAAAATCAGTGTCCAGGAAAAAAAAAGGTGAAAGGGAAGTGTGCTTGTTGTTTTGGCTCGAAATTTGTTCTATAATTGGGGCTTATTTTATACCAATCTTAGTTCTGAAATTTCAATTGAAAATTAGTGTGAAAACAAGCGCCAAAACTAGAGGTTTCTTGAGTCTTTTTTTTATAGTTTTTTTTTTACTCTACTCTAGAGCCATTCTAAGTTTTTCTTTGAATTCTAGCTTGCTTTTATGTGCTTTCTCTATTGGTTTAACTTTCATTTAATTTTTTTGGTCTTTGGTTATTGCTTGTCTCTTTGTTTCCTTGGTTGTGAGTTGCCACATAGGGAATTGGAAAGGAGAATTGGTGTCATCCCTTGAAGAATTTGAGTCAAGAAGCAAGGGGCCAACCACCTTATGAGCTATTGGACTAAGAAGCACGCCAAATTGAGTGAAATGCCACAGAGAGAATAGCCACCAAAATTGAAGACTTTTTTTTTTGTAATTGGCAATTTGCTTTGCTTTCAAATTTTGTAACAAAAAGGCCTTTTATTGGAAGTAAGTTGGGAGCCTCCAATAGGTCACCCTACTTCCATTTGTATGTAATAATTTTAGGCAATTTTCCCTTAGGATAGTGAGTGTTTTGTTGGGAACCTTAAATGAGGTCATCCAAATACTCTTAGGATCCACCTAGTTTACATTTCTTGCACTTTAATTTCTTGCTTACTTCCATAGCTTATTTCATTTACCTTCCCTTGTCATACCGCCTAGATAGCTTGCCTTTTATCAATTAGTTTTTACCTTATCTTTCACACCTCTTTTAGTGTTTATTTTGGCTAGTTTCAACCATAGTTTCTTTTACCTTTTGTTTTCAAACCCCCAACAAGAAAGAACCACAACTTAGGAACCAACATGAGTCTTCATTCTTCATCTAGTGTTAATGGTGAGGGTTCTACTCCTAAGGACCCCTTGTATAAGATATTAGATGAGTTGAGATCTCTTAAGTTGTGGAAAGAAAAACAAGAGAGAAAAGAAAAAGGAAAAAAAAGAGTGGAAGAAATAAGTCCAAATGAAAGAGAGAAAATAAGAGAGGTAGAAAGAAGAAAAATAATAAAAGAAATGAAAAGAGAAAAACATGCCTCATATAGTAGTCATAACTCTTGCAAAAGCCTAAGTGAAGAACTTTGTGACTATTATGAAGGAAGGCATAGGTCACATCTAAGACTTCACTCCCATAGGAGAAAAAAATGAAAGAAAGCCTCAAGAGGCTAATATTAACCTCGCATACTTCCATGGGAAGGACAATGTAGAGGCTTACTTAGATTGGGAAATAAGGGTAGAGCAAAAACTTAAAAGAAAGTCTACTTTAAAATCTTATGGCTCTCATTCTTATCCAAAGAAAGACCAAGGTCTAGGTATCTTAGGGGCAGCACCTTCTAAGCCCAAAGATGATAAGGGGAAGACAATAGAAAAGCAACCCCGTAAGGCTAGTATGCAAGAAAAGACTAGCTCTATAAAGTGTTATAAATGTCTTGGAAGAGGATACATTACTTCTCAATGCCCCACCAAGAAAACCATGATTATGAGGAGCCAAGACATTTATAGTAGCCTAGATGAGGCTACTACTTCACCTTCCTCTAGTGAAAGTGAAGAAGCAAAAAGGGAAGAATCTAGTAAAGAAATCTATCCCCAAGAAGAAGGATAACCTTTAATGGTTAAGGAGGAGTGTAACGAGGTAAGTGTCTCCTCCAAGAGGTTAGCTAAGAAGGAAAGACATTTCTAAATAAAGACAAATATTAAAGAAATTTCCCCTCTTAGACAACCTCCACATTTTCTCCTTTGTAAAAAGACACTTGTTAGCATTGCCACACCTCTTGGGCTTGAGTTTATTCCTCAAGTAAATGAGTTGTTGGATGACGGTTAGGTTTGCAAGAGCTTAAATCCTTGTGCTTTGTTGGTGCCAAAAATAGGTGGTATGATGAATGTTTTGAGTGGTGCAACCCTCTTTTGTAAAATTACTCGTACACCCAACATCTTCATGATTTGTGTACATAGGGACTTATTAGGTAGGCTTGTTCTTATTTTTAGTTTCAATACAAACTTAGGTACTGATATGGGACACCTTTGGTTTGTCATACTTTTTGGTAAGAATAATCAACATGAAAATACAGAAAAAGGTGTTGAGAAAAAAGCCCAGAGTTTCAAGAACATTGGGATTTGAGGTCAAATCCTTTTCAAGGGGGAGGGAATGATGCAATCTTACCCCGCAAGGGCATTAGATAGAAGACACCAAGTAGATTGGGCCAGAGATGCAAGAGAAGGCCGGTTCTCATGATCCTTAGGGTTGATTTCGGGCCTATGGGCTAAGCTTGAGCCCACTTATCTTTGAACATATTAGATTAAGGTTTCATTATTTTTGGGCCTTGTATTTAGGGCTCTATAATGTAGGTAGGGTACCCTAGAAATGTAGGATTTTTCAGCCCTTGTATTTTAGGGCACCTAGACTAGTTTTTGTATTAGGGGTATTTTTGTAATTTCACATGCATTAAGTGAATATTTGATGTGTGTGTTGGAAAATAAATTTAATTGTATTGGGAGAAGCCCAATCCAATTAAATTTTAGAGGGGGAGGTGAGCATTTGCTTGCTACACCCCATTGCCACATCATATAGTCGCACTTTGTGCATATCCTTCATGCTTTACATGCCTCATGCCACGTAAGCATATTTAGTGGATAATTTTGAACTTGATCTTGGATTAGTGGGCTGAACCATAGCTAAAATTCACTAATAATAATTAGTGAAATTTTGGCTCCACAAATTCAATTTCAAATTCAAGTGAAATTTGAATAGAAATTCAAATTTCCCTCCAATTTTGTGTGACACTTAGGTTATAAATAAAGGCCTTGTGTGTGCATTTTTTTCAACTTTGATCATTTGAGAATTACACTTCAAAGTTCAGACCTCTTTTGAGGCACAAATTTTGCGCTCCCTCTCTCCTTCTCCCTCCATTCTTGTCCTGCCTCCAAGGTCTTATCCATGGCTTCCTATGGTGGTGAGCTTCTTCTTGACTCATCTTCTCCTTGAAGTAGCGTCTCCTCTCAACTCTTCTTGTTCTCCATTCCGCTGCCATTAAAATTCAAGAAGCAAAGGACTCCATTGATGAAGAAGATCCAAGGCCTTCTTGGCGTGGTATCGTAAATCTTCTTGAGACCTCTAACTTGTCCACACTCAACTTCTTGTCCACACACAACTCATGCATCTGATCATCAGCCTCAAGAATTTCTCTCCTCCTACTTATCCCGTACAACAAACATTTGGATATTTAGTCATGCATGATGTGTTTCGGCAGAACTTCAATCTCGGATATTTGGTCATGTATACAAAAAAAATCTTTTATTGTAAGACTCAAAAACATCAAATATGTAGTAAACTTCACTAACCTCACATATAACTCCAACACTGCTAGCATTGAAATCCCTTAATGTTGTTCGTTTCACATGCTTGCAATCAGATAAAATTGAAAAAATGGTATTGTCACACATGGGGAGAAAATAGCCACACAGAATTATAGATTACGTGTGAATTCATGCTTATGCATTAATGAACATATAAGAACTAAGCAAGCAATTAGTGAGAAGACATTGGTGGTAGTTTGTATTTTGTAGGAAAATTTAAATGATTATAAGAATGGTTATTTTCCAAAATTACTGTATTGCTAAAATTTCATATTAAACCAGCAACTTGAACCACAACTTGTTTTAGTCTAAAAACATATCATTGATGTTATGTCTAAACTTGAAGTGCAAGCTAGATGCAAAAGAATAACTGGGAGGAAGAATAGAATAGGTTTAATAGAACGATGCCACACTAGTGAAAATTCAAGTGAATAAGGTTGAAGAAAATAACACTAATGGCATCCTTGTGGAATGGGAAGCTTAGTAACTAATGACCAAATATATTTTCTGTGAAAAAGAAAAAATAATAAAATAAATATGATACAAGAGATAATAAGTCAAAAACAATTTGATCAGCCTTATAGATCTCAATTACTCAATGTAATAATTAGAATTTAGAATTTAAAATAAAAATGACTTACATCTCTTGTTGAAGTCTTTTTCAAGGAATAAATAGCTTGAGAAGCAACCTCACAAAAGGTAATATTAGAATTCCCAACAATCATATATTTATAGATAAGTTTGATGCTATTGCTTACCTTCAAAGCAACAGAGAGAAAATCCAAATCTACACCTTTTTTTCAAGTATCAAATGGAGGATTCATTATGACTGTATCAACAATTCAACCTAGAGACAATACCCAGATAACTATTCGGTCGCGGCTAGTGCACCGGATCGTGCAAGTAGTATAAAAAGGTAAGAATCGAGTATCAAACTCTCGGGGAACTTGTGTTACTTGGTAAAGCTACTTCAGTGAATAGGTGTCTCGTATGAAAAGAGATGTGTGGATTATGCACAGGTATGTAAACTAACTATTAAAAGGAAAATCACATGAGTAATGATGCGTAAAGACAAGTAGCCAACACGTTGGTCTTCCTAATAGGTGCCTGATGTTAAAAGGATATTCTCTACTTAACGATGCTCATGTGTTCTATGGTGTCTCCTGAAATGCTAAACCTTGATTCCTCATGATAGTCTAGCCTAATCCTGATCATGCATCGTCCGAAGATTCCTCTTGTTGGAATAAACTCGACCAAAACCGCATTAAGACAAACATAGAACAACTAGGTTACCGTACCCCGATCCCTCGTGATAATACGATAAACTAGCCTTGTCCTATCAAGTTCTAAGAATCAGACCAGTTTCCACTGTTGAATGATCCTAAAAACACATGCATCTATGTGATCAAAGCAAAAGCATGGTAGAATGAAGTTCTGATAGCACAGTGAACACACAAAACATCATTAAATAGATATACATGTATTTACATCAAGTACCTACAAGGAAGAACCGATAGAGGATTTAGCTCTCCATAACTGGGAAGCTTCCTTTACAACAAAGAGAAGAGAAAGATGAAGGATTAAAGAAATACAAGTGGTGAGGATGTCTCCTCCACCTCTAGAACCTCACAATCACTCACGAACTTATCTCAAGCTCTCAGGATGGCTTCCTCTTGAAGCTCGATTCTCTGAAGGTCTTCACACAGCAAAATCTCTCAAACTCTCTGAAACTTGGAGCTTTCTCTCTCTAGAAAACCCTAGACATGCAGAAGCTTCAAGAAAAGACCAAACTCCTCTCCAAAATTTGATTTCAAGCTTAAATAGGTGGCTTTGTTCGTGCTTGCGCGGTTAGCGCAACTCTGGACCACTTAGCGCTCATTAGTGGATTTCGGCTTATCGCGTGCTTTTCTCACTCAGTGGATGGATTGAAGCGATGCACTTTGCTGGATGACCCTTCGCTCAACGAACATGCACAACTCATCCTTCTTCCAGATTCTTCCTCGCGCTCAGCCGAGGAGTGATGCGCTCAATGGATTGTTTGCTAAGCCTAAAGATTGGCTTAGCGAGAGGATGAAAATCAACACTTCACAAACTTGCCTAATTAACCTAAAATTGAGAGAAAATGATTATTAAATGCACAAAATGGACGTACTAAGTATTTATTACCTATCTTTAACAAAAAGTAATTACAAAACTACAAAACAACCATAAATTGGAGGAGATTTGATACAATTTACACAAGTTTTGTACACAAAAGTTAGTCGTATTCATCGACTAACAACTCCCCCAAATTTACAGTTTTGCTTGTCCTCAAGCAAATATAGAACATCTCACTGGTCCCCAAGTGACAATAACATGCAGTGACTATGTACAAAGGTGTATGCACAAAAGTTATTGAATGCATGAAAAGAGAATGAAGCCAGGTGCCCTCATCACTTGTCTTTCACAAAGCATGCAGTTATTCATAGAGAAGAATAAAATGTAACCTATACAATTAGATGAAGTTAGGCATAAGACAGATATCAAGGAAAGTAGCTTAAACCACAATCTCACGGCTTTTGTTTCACTCAAGCACAAGTGTTTAAGCTATTCATTAATAACAATTAGCAAGAGATCTAATCTTTGAATTTCATCTCAAGTCATCAAGTCAAAAATGCATAAATAGAATCAGAAGGACTATTATAGGCTTGTAGTGAGGTTTGGCTACACAAATAATTGGTTTTTCTAGGATTCAAAGGCTTAGATTCTAGGAGAGCACAAATCCTAGACTTATCCAAATATTCTTTCCAATAAAATTAGCTTACTCACTAGCCTTTCACTTTAATTTTGCTTTTGAACTTATTACAACAGCTTGTTCGGCTTCCAACAAGTGCACCGGATCGCACAAGTAGTATAAAATGGTAAGAACCGAGTATCGAACACTCGGGGAACTTGTGTTATCTGGTAAGCTATTTCAACAAATAGGTGTCTGGTGTGTAAATGTAAGTGTGAATATGAACAAGTGTATAAACTATCTATGCAAAAAGAAAGAAAATCACGCGAGAGAAATGATGTGTAAAAACAAGAAGAAAACATGTTGGTCTTCCTAATAGGTGCTTGATGCTAAAGAGATATTCTCTATCTAACAATGCTCATGTGTTCTTATGGTGTCTCTTGAGATACTAAACCTCGATTCCTCATGATAGTTTAGCCTAATCTCGATCAAGCATCGTTCGCAGATTCCTCTTGTAAGACTAAACTCAACCACTTAGCGCATGTATGGACCGCTTAGCGTACATTAGTGATTTTTGGCTTAGCGCGCCTTTCTCGCTTAGCGGATGAGCTGAAGCGGTGTGCTTAGTGAACCTGTACAACTCATCTTCTTCCAGAGTCTTCCTCGTGCTTAGCCCAGGAGTGTTGTGCTTAGCGAACGCTCGCTAAGCCAGCAGATTGGCTTAGCGAGGAGATGAAAAAATCACTTTCCAAAGCTTGCCTAATTAACCTGAAATTGAGAGAAAATGATTATTAAACACACAAAATGAAAATACTAAGTATTTATTACCCATACTTAACAGAAAATACTTATATCACTACAAAATAACCATAAATTGGGAGAGTTTGATACAATTTATACAAGTTTTATACACAAAAGTTAGTCGTTTTCACCGACTAACAACTCCCCCAAATTTACAGTTTTGCTTGTCCTCAAGCAAAAAGAGAACAACTCACTTGTCCTCAAGTGACAATGACATGCAGTGACTATGTACAAAGGTGTATGCAACCAAAGTTACTGATTGCATGATAAGGGGATGGAGTAAAATGCCCTCATCACTTGTCTTTCACAAGGTATGCAGTTATCCAAAGAGAAGAATAAAACGTAACCTGAACAAATAGATGGAGTTAGGCATAAGAAAGATATCAAGGAAAGTAGCTTAAACCACAGTCTCACGGCTACTATTTCACTCAAGCACAAGTGTTTAAGCTATTCATTAATAACAACTAGCAAGAGGTCCAATCTTTGAATTTCATCTCATGCCATAAAGTCAGAAATTTATAAACAGAATCATAAGGACTTTCTCAGGCTTGTAGTGAGGCTTGCTACAAAAATTCATTGGTTTTTCCAGGATTCAAAGGCTTAGATTCTAAGAGAGCACAAATCCTAGACTTATCCCAATGGTCTTTTTCATGTGCTTAGTTTGCTCACTAGCTTTTCACTTTCATTTGCTTTTGACCTTGTTATATCAACACACTTTATTCTTTTTTTATTTTTAACATACAACTTATTTGTTATGTATGCTGATGCTTTACCTTTTTCTTTGCATCCCTCTTAGTTCCACTCCCCCAAATTTGGGGTAAATTTGCCTTGAACCATATGCTCTCCTAGAATCTAAGCAAGGTATCAAGAGATACTTATTTAAGTTCAGGGTTCAAATTTTTGACAATATCATTCAGCTCAAAAAGGTGCAAAGGATATAATTATCATTCAAGGTAAGCTATTTGGTCAAAAGGCTTGTGTATGTACAATCATGGCCTTCATCATGTTCTCGTTTATACATTTCATTCTAAGATTCAGAGATTCATGCAAAGATTATTACTCACAGTTTAAGCTCACACTCTCACCGGTTTTGGTTCAAGCTTTTCTTTCTCAATCAATCTGTCTACTGACTAACAATTCTAATTGCAAGTTCACATTCTTGTTCTTTCTTTGTCTAACATACACATTTGCTCAATCTCATGAAAAGAAACACAAACTCCATCAAAATCATGCACTCAATTTAAAATAAAAGCATACAACCATTTTCATAAGTCAATAAAAGTGCTTCATAACTATATCATTAAAAACCAAGTTAAACTGTTCAAAATGCTTCAGAATAAGCAAACCAATGATTCATAAATAAAACTAACAAAAAGGAATTACTGTACTAAAACCATAATTAAAATAATAATAAATCAAAAAGCAAAAAGTATCATCAGGAATCAAAATTCCTATGGCTGGTCCTGGGTGTCCTGTGTCTGACCATCCTCCTCATTTGTCAGCTGAAGCACTAGAGTAGTTAGAGGAGAAGTGTCCTAAGCTAGGACTGGTGTAGTCGGGTCCTCTGGAATTTGTAGAAGAGGAGTGGAGGGGTTTGCTGCAGGCTGAGGTGAGGGTAGGTTTACCATTGGTGGAGAAGGCTCTGAAGTAGCCTCAATGGATCGCTCAGGAGTGGCAACAGCTACCTGTCTCACCTGTGTCTCCTCTGCCTCTTCTCCTATATCAAATGGCTCATGGATGGTGGCCTCAGATGACTCATCCTCCACATGTTGAGGTACCTGTGCTGTGGGACCTTCGTCTTCCCTATGAAGAGAAGGTTAGGTCCCGGGCCAGGCTACCGTCTCATTAAACTGCTCTACTGAAGGAATAGAGTCTGGAGGTGCCATCATCTGTAAACTTTGTAATAAAATTATCTGTCCCTGATGAATGCTCTGAAGCATGGCTTCAAAGCACTGAGAATCTATCTGAGCTGGGACAAAAGGGGCTGTTGAAGTGGATGCTGGAGTAGGAGCTGCAAAAGTTGAAGGAAGCTCAGCTGGCCTTGCCCTCACCCTCCTAGCCCCTCAGATAGAAACTGTTAGATCATCGGGATTCCAACAGTTCTTCCTGATGTAGGCCAAGTTAATGACTGGGCTCTGGTGCTCGAAGGTAAGGCTATCAGAGACAACCCCTCTGGCCCTACATAATGTGATGATCAGAGTAGGGAACCCAAGTCTAGAAGTGTTAGACTAGGCTATAGAGGTCCTCTGGCCAGAGATCAGCGCTCCTATGTTCATATCCAGGTGAGAGACTAGGCCAAAGATCAGCCTAGCTTTGTCCACTGTCAGATCAGAGGTATGTGATGTAGGGGCCAAGTTGGAGTATGAGAGGACACTCCACACCTAAGCTAGTGTAGTCAAATCCTTCCTGAGAATCTTCCTAGGATGGCCCTCAAAGTTCAAGATGAACCCTTGGCCAGGTATGCATAAGGTAGCCTCTATCTCTCTGAAGTCTGTAGGCAACCTACAATATCTGGAGTATGCGGGTAGAGTCTCTCCCTCAGCTAATACCACCGGTGTCTCCAAGAATGTGTTGAGACTGTCAACATCAATTTTCACCAAATGACCTCTGACTCTGGACTGGTTTGGTGGATGGTCCTCAGAGTTGTATAAATCTGCATAGAACACTTTCACCAAAGCCAGGTCTATGCTCCCAACGACTAAATTGGTGAGGCGTTTATGGAAATTACGCCTCTCCAATTTGGCCTTAAAGTCATCTAGCTCAGTGTGATAGAGCTCTACCTTCCTTTCAGGTAAAATGTTTCTCCCCGAAACATTATCTGTGTATCTGGTCCAAGCATCTAATGAAGAGAATCTCCTTGTGTCATACTAAGATGTGGGCCTTGTACCAATGTTCTTTCTTTTTCTGGAAGCCATCTTTAGACAAAGGAACCAAACAATTAATAAGGACACAAGTTATTCAATTTTCAAAAAATGAAAAATAAAACTGAAAAAGACACTGGCCGCTTAGCGAGACATGGTCCGCTTAGCTGGCCTTTGTAAAAAAAAAAAAAACACTACCGCTTAGCGACATGTGGAGCCGCTTAGCGGAAGTTGCAGAATTTTAGATTCTACTGAATTGGCTTAGCGGGAAAGCGCTCACTAAGCTGAACATTTGCCGCAAGGATATGCGCTAAGCTCCTTGAAGGCTGCGCTTAGCGGCACCAACTTCTTCAAAAATTCCACTAAGTGTTGGGAGCATAGCGAGTGAAGCTCGCTTAGCTCCGCGGATGCCGCAACCAATTACGCTTGGCCTAGGAAAGCTCGGCTTAGCGCGTGACTATCAACAAAAAATTTGGTTAAGTTACCTAGGCTTATCGATTCAGCCTCACTTAGCCACAGGTAGTTCAGCACGAGGATGAGTATTCATCCTCAAAAGATAAACTCGCTTAGCGCGGTAAGCGCGCTTAGCGAGTTCTTCAGAGAACACTTATATACAATAAGTACTGATGAACTCGCTTAGCGCAGTATGCTCGTTTAGCGAGTTCATCGCGTTTTCCAGAAAACGCAGTTTGTTTTCTTGCACTATTCAAGCCTCTAAAAGGCATATCAGACATGCAATGTCTGCATCATACTCAATTTAGTATACAAGCGTATATAGCCCTAATCTCAAACTAAATCTAACAAAACATAAAAACCCTAAAAATCTAAAACTACAGTTGAAGTCTTCTACCCTAAAGTTAAGACAAGAAAAAGAAAAAAAGAATCAAGGAACTTACTTGGATTGTTAATGCTTTGAGATTGAAAGTAGACAATGCAAAAGGAAAGCACAAATGCAAAATATGCAAATTTTTGGAGAGAGAGAATGCAGAGAAGGGGTAGGCAAAATCTTGCAATTGTGAGTGTAACTTCCGTTACACTCACTTAAGCATGTTTCAAAACTTTCACTTAGCGGAAAGCTGCGCTAAGCGAGCCAGAGAGACGTTTGGTTTCTCAACAAAGCTCGCTAAACGGATACACGCGCTTAGCCGTTGTTTCAAATTCAAAATCAATTTTTTTGTTTTGAACACAGGCTTGGCTTAGCGTGAGGATCAGACCGCTTAGCGAGGTTTGTAGATCTGAAAATCTGCAACTCTCGTTAAGCCAAACTCTGGCTGGCTTAGCTAAAATGATGCATCTTAAGTACAGAGGAGCATGTGCTTAGCTGATAAGGACTCGCTTAGCGCTCATATTGCCGCAATAAATCTCACTTAGCTGCCATGGCTGGCGCTTAGCTTGATGGACCTCAGTTATGGCCGTAAGGAATTACGCTTGGCGACAATAGGTCACGTTTAGCCAAGGATAAGTTGTTGCTTAACAATCAGGATGAAGCTTAGTCGAATTCAGATCGAATTGAAGTTATCTTAGCTAAACCTTGGCCAGCTTAGTGGACCAAATTAGCCTCAAATGCAAGGGTTGGGCACTAAGCGATTGAGACTCGCGGCTTAGCGCATGAACAGAGATGTGCTTAGCTTAGGACGAGGCTTGCGCTTAGCGAAAGGACTATTTTTTAGAAAAAAAATTTCTAAGTTATTTTTCAGTCCTTTTTTCCAAGAAATTGAAACCCTTATGTTAAACATTCAAAGATGGGCTGATATACTCCTATGTACAGATCATACAGCAAGTTCCAAATAATTAAATGCATGAAAAATAAACTAAGATAACAGAAATTAAAACTGGGTTGCCTTCCAGGAAGCGCTTCTTTAACGTCATTAGCTTGACGCTTTTACCTCACTGGGTGATCTTATGTTTTGGTTCTTACTTTCAGAACCTCTTGACCTCCATCCATTACCTGTAAGCAAACATTGTGTTCTGGAGTAGGCTTGTCTTCAACAAACAAATCAAAATCAATTTTCTGATCTTCAAAACCTAGCTCTAGCTTCCTCTTCCCCATATCAACTATGCAGCTTGCGGTCAACATGAATGACCTTCCCAATATTACAGGGATGTCAGTATCTTCAGAGATATCCATTACCACAAAGTCTGCCGGGAAGATAAAATGTTTTACTCTGACCAACACATCTTCAATTACTCCATATGGCCTGGTAATGAAGCGGTCAGCTAATTGTAAAGTCATTTGAGTGGGCATTATTTCCAACTCTCCCAATCTTCTGCGCATGGAGAGTGGCATCAAATTGATAGTAGCTCCCAGGTCAATAAGAGCTTTTCCCACATTGACTTCTCCAATTGAACAAGGAATAGTTACACTCCCAGGATATTTATGCTTGGGTGGAAGGATCTTCTAGATCACAACACTGCAATTTCCTTCCACTATGATGTTTTCCTGATGAATATATTTATGCTTCCTTGTTAACATATCTTTCAAAAATTTAGAGTAGAGTGGCATCTGCTACAAAGCTTCTCCGAAGGGCATGGTTATTTCCAATTTACTGAAAATATATAAAAATCTAGCCAGATGATGATCTTTTTCTTTCTTGGAAGGTACCATAATGTCGCAACCTACCCTTCGGCGGGAGGGCGACGCGTGACTCGCGGGATGCGTGTTCCACGAAAGGAATACGCGCGGAGTCGCCACCAACGTTTATTCGAGGAAAACGTCGGAAAAACCGGAAAAGACGCGATCTACGAACTTTTAAGTTGAAAGGTTCGGGAGTTGTATTTACGCACGGGGAAGGTATTAGCACCCCACACGTCCGTCCCAAGGGACGGCAGCCTTCAATCGAATGTGCAAACATGACTTTGATTTTTTATGTTCCCTTTTTATGTTCTTATATCCTTTATACCCTTTTTATATTTTTTCCTTTTTGTGGTCGACAAGGGTGTTTCCCTTTGCTCCTACGTATTCCTCAATTGCGATGAGAAAATCAGACCTACGTAGTTCTTTCTTATCAAGTGATTCTTTTTTACTTAAGTGGTGATCATTTTAAGGCGTTGGACCTTAAAAATGATCCATTTTACTTAGTGAGGAAATGAAATGACAAACTTCAAAAGCCTATTTTTGTGGACGAGCTTGACTAGGCGAGTTGATTTTAGCCTTAGTTTCACTTTAGTTATTAATCAATTCGATTAAGAATGAGAAATCCCAAAGAGAAAAACGTCCGATTGATTTTCCGCTTTATTTTACTAAAAAGATATTTTTTGATTATTATATTATTTTTTTACCCTTTTTTGATTTCCAACGTGGTTACGGCACGACCGAACGGTCGGAATTTATTTTAACCGAAGTTAATGGATAATATAATTCAAACGTTCGGTGGAAATTTATTTTATTTTTAAGTTAAGCGAGAAATGACTTAAGCAAAATGGCTTAAGCACGTCAACAGGGGGTATAAAAAGTAAACAAAACGAGAATAAAAATGCACGAAACACAATGTGGACCACCACGGGCACATAGAATGAATCGAAAAGCTTGGTTCGAGGTACTTACCCGTTGAAGATCGAAGAACGATGAAGAACGAATGAAGAACGTCGAAGAACGGTTGAAACCTTTGCGAAATTCTTCACGGAAAACGTTACGGAAACGTTTCGGAAGCGCCTCGGCTTAGATTTTCTTCACGGAAACAATTTTTCCAAGCAAATTCGAAAGAGAGAGAAGTGCCTAAGGGGCTGAACCCCTTCCTTCTTGCCTTCCTCCCCTATTTATAGCAAAAATAGGGGAGGTGGTTGCCGCCCAGCTCGCCCAGGCGAGCTCAGCTCGCCCAGGCGAGCAGGGTTGCTTCCTCCAGAAGCAACCGCCTTCTGGAGGAATCTTCTGGAGGGCCCAAATGGGCCTGGGTGCTATTTGCACCCCCATTTTTACTAAGTACACCCCCCTCTGCTGTTTTTTGGTGATTCTTTTTTCGTAAAGTTACGGAAACTTACGAATTTCGTAACGATACTTGTTTTCTTTCCGTAATGTTACGGAACCTTGCGGATTACATAATCATCCCCTTTTTGACTTACGGAATGTTACGGAACCTCACTTAATTATGCAACGATGCTTCCATTTGATTTCCGGTGTGTCACGGAAACTTACGGATTGTGCATCAATATTTTTTTGGTTTTTCGGCATGTCCTGGAATTTCACAAATTGCCTAATGATGGGTGCCAAGCACCTCACGAGGACCAAAGAATGGTCGCACGTCATCGAGCAAAGGTCCCCGGACGAAATTAGGGTATGACAGTTGCCCCTCTTTACTTGTCTTTTATTGGAGATAAAAGGAAAGTAAAGATAAGACACTAATTTCGTTCCTCTCGATTTGACGAGAGTCGCAGGTGACCATAAAATCTCCACATGCAAATGACTCGTTGTTCCCAAAATTTCACAAATTGCCTAATGATGGGTGCCAAGCACCTCACAAGGATCAAAGAATGGTCGCATGTCATCAAGCAAAGGTCCCCGAAAATCAGTGTATGACACTAATTTCGCTCCTCTCGGTTGACGAGAGTCGCGGGTGACCATGACTTGTCGTTCCTAGAATTTCACAAATTGCCTAATGATGGATGCCAAGCATCTCACAAGGACCAAAGAATGGTCGCATGTCATCAAGCAAAGGTCCCCGAAAATCAGTGTATGACACTAATTTCGCTCCTCTCGGTTGACGAGAGTCGCGGGCGACCATGAAATTTCCGCATGTAAATGACTTGTTGTTCCCGGAGGAACAAAAGGTGCAGAAGACTATGTCAGCCTCTGCATGCTATCAAGCGTTCTGTCTTACAGATAGCAAAAGAATGTTTATACGGATAACCACTCGGGTATTTTCGCGTATCATCGGGCCCGCCGCCTCTGGATGATACAAGGGTGCAGAATGACCAAACTTGGTCTCTGCTTGTCATCGGGCCCGCCGCTTCTGGATGACAAAAGGGTGCGAATAACCATAAGGTATCTCCGCGTATCATCGGGCCCGCCGCCTCTGGATGATACAAGGGTGCAGAATGACCAAACTTGGTCTCTGCTTGTCATCGGGCCCGCCGCCTCTGGATGACAAAAGGGTGCGAATAACCGTAAGGTATCTCCGCGTATCATCGGGCCCGCCGCCTCTGGATGATACAAGGGTGCAGAATGACCAAAAGGTATCTCCGCGTATCATCGGGCTCGCCGCCTCTGGATGACAAAAAGGTGCGGATAACCGTAAGGTATCTCCGCGTATCATCGGGCCCGCCGCCTCTGGATGATACAAGGGTGCAGAATGACCAGACTTGGTCTCTGCTTGTCATCGGGCCCGCCGCCTCTGGATGACAAAAGGGTGCGGATAACCGTAAGGTATCTCCGCGTATCATCGGGCCCGCCGCCTCTGGATGATACAAGGGTGCAGAATGACCAGACTTGGTCTCTGCTTGTCATCGGGCCCGCCGCCTCTGGATGATACAAGGGTGCACGTCACATGACCTCAGGGTCAGTATGACAAAGATTATGGGGCGGCCGACAAAAGCAAAGCTCTTGCTCCTACGTATCCTCCAATGAGGAACTCAGACCTACGTAGTTCTGGATAACTTGTGAGACTTGAAAAGTCTCCATCGGAAAATGCTGACATCTCCGGAAAGGGCGCAGATGACCATATTGGTCTCTGCTCGTGAATCACACTTGGGGTCACTAAATGACGAGGTGCGGATAACCGTAAGGTGTCTCCGCGGGCTACCAGCTCTTGAGTCATGGCAACAAAAGGCGGTGTGGTCGACAAAAGCGAGGCTCTTGCTCCTACGTATCCTCCAATGAGGAACTCAGACCTACGTAGTTCTGGATAACTTGTGAGACTTGAAAAAGTCTCGGTGTTTTCTCCACTAAAAAAAATGCAAACATGCTTTAGCAAAGAGACAAATATTCCAACTGTGTAGAGCAGCATATGCTTTTTTGAGTGACAAACAATGCGTCTACCAGGGAAGGAGAGTCTGCTGATGGGATCCCCCATAACCATAAATGAGATTTTGGATGTTAGCATTTCGTTTCTAAATGACCATTTAGAGGAAACACTGGGTTCGACAAAAATAGAAGAAATCCACTCAAAGTGTATCAATCTCGCACAGGTAAGTGTTTCATCCTAATTCCGAACCATAGATATGTCATGACTTGACTTTGCAAATTATTTCCTATCAAATCAAAAATTACACGCGTGATCATGGATCAATAGGACTTCCCTTGGGAATGGGTTCTTTTGGTGGTTTCTTCTTTCGGCTTTTTGTGTGTTTTTGGCTTTTGATTTTTCTGGCTTTTTTCTTTTTCTGTTTTTTTTTGTTTAGTGCGGGGCGAGAAAAAAAAGGTCGCTAGCGCACGGGATTTTGGTTGGTAATCAAAGGGAGAAGACTATTTTAGGCTGTGGTTCCCTTTCCTTCTTTTTTCGTTCATTTGGTGACAATTCTGTATTGTTCAGATATTGTCTGGTCAAAAGACCTTTCTGCACATTTCTTCTAGTTCTTTGATCAAGAACTTTCTTTCCTTCCTTTTTTACTTTCTCCCATTCTTTGGTTGGGAATTTTCTTTCTTTTCTTTTTGACTTTCTCTTTGATTGGAAATTTTCCTTCTTTTCTTTTTTTGCTTTCTCCCACTCTTTGATTGGGGAATTTTCCTTCTTTTCTTTTTGCTTTCTCCCACTCTTTGATTGGGAATTTCCTTTCTTTTCTTTTTGCTTCCGAGGGTAAGGATTATGGTGAGTCAGGATTTTGGCTCAAGGTTTGTAGAATGGCTAGACATGATACATGTCGGGGTTTGGTTTGGTTCAAGGATAAAAAGGGATGCCCCACATTATTTCCATGACACAAATGCAAAAAATGATGATTTGGAAACTTTATGCAAAACTGGTCATGCATGCACCTATGCGGACACTCAAGTGTCAAATTTTTATGGTCATGTGATGCTAGGGCTCAGGATTCATTTCCTCTATTTTAGTCAACCCAATGTTTCCAAAATATGTTCTTTTATCCATTTGTGCATTCATCCAAGTCCATTTCGGGCGTCCGGGAAAATTTCACAGCATTCACCCTTCAGGTGTACACACATTTTTTTTCCAAAAACTAGCTATGATCAGCGAATTTTTCTTCAAAGAAAAGTTGGAAGTCATCTCTTTTCAAAAGCATGTTGGTTTTTCAGCTAGACAACTTATTTTTCTTTTTTCTCTCTTTTTTTTCTTTTTTTTTATTTGTTTATTTCTTTTTCTTGTTTGTTTTTTTTTCTTCTCTTTTTTTTTTTCATGAGGTATTTTGCTATATACATGCATATCCAAGGTATCTTGCTACCTAAACATACATATATATGTTTTGTAAGGTATTTTTGCTATATACATGCATATCCAAGGTATCTTTCTACCTAAACATACATATATATTTTGTGAAGTATTTTTTGTTTACATACATGCATATCTAAGGTATCTTTCTACCTAAACATACATATATATATTTTGTGAAGTGTTTTTTGTTTACATACATGCATATCTAAGGTATTTTCACTACCTAAACATACATATATATGTTTTGTAAGGTATGACTACCTTCCGAGCTTGCGCTTGTTTTATTTAAATTCCCAGGATCATGAGCAACTAGGTGCGTCCTACTATAAAAAGTGATCAAATAGCAGGCAGAAATTTAAAAGGTACTAGGTTGCCTCCTAGTAGCGCTTCTTTAACGTCTTGAGCTGGACGCCTTATGACTTGTCAGTCACTGACCTAGTACTTTGCTTACCTTTGGCTTTGGACTTGGTCGCCTATGGGTCGGCCATGTGTCGTAGGCAACGCTCTAACTTTTTTGTGGATGAGCAGAGGTGAACTGTAAAGGTGGTGGCGGTGCGTCTATTTCCCGCTACCGGCCATCCCAATGCTGCTGTGGTGTTTCGCCCTGCGCTTGCCTGGGGACGCAGTACTTCTTGATGAAAGCTCGATCAGTAGGGGGCCTGATGCCCTTGCTGGAGGTTACAGGTACTCCGTAGAACTGATAGAGACCCGTAATTAGAGCTTGACAACTCCAAGAACTTGTTGGACTTCTTCGGGTCCACTGGGTGTCTTGCAGGCGCGATCCCTGCAAACAATAGATGAAATCAGAAATCAGTTGAGCGATGTGCATACTTACCTATGATGACGTGACCTTGCCGGGGGGGTACGGGCACCCTGTAGGACTGATAGAGGCCCGTAACCAGAGCTGGAAACCCCAGGGCCCTGTTGGACTTTTCCGGGTCCACTGGGTGTCTTGTGGGTGCGATCCCTGCAAACAATAGATGGTATCAGAAATCAGTTGAACTATATGCATACTTACCCATGTCGGGACGACACAGACCAACTGATACTTTTGCAGGGGGAGATTGGCATTGCGGTCACTGGGCAGAATGTTGCTAAGTAGCAATGTCATCTATATCTGTGTAAGAGTGGTCATGTTGGTGCGCATGGTCCGCACTCTTCTCTTTGCAGCGGCACGGGTGAAATCTTGCCCCGGTATGCATAGTAGCTGTGTGATAGCCTCCCTTTCTGGTTGTGCTTGCACAGTTGGCCCTCCTCCAATATTAGGGGGTGGGCCAGGAACCGTTAAAAGGAAACTACTGGTCCCTTAACCGGGAGTGCAAGTCTCGGTTAAGCATTTAAGGACAGAGGACCTTAAATTATCTTAAGGTGTGGATATGGAGCCCACTGAAAGTGAGGACGCGTAGTCCTCTAAAGGCGAGGGCGTGTAGCCCTCTGAAGTTCAGGACGTGTCGCCTTTCGAAGGCGAGGGAGTGTAGTCCTATGATGGCAAGGACGTGCAATCCTCTAAAGGTGAGGGCATGCCCCCCTTTGAAAATGGGGAACATGTAGTCCTCTGATGGCGAGGACGTGTAGTCCTCTAAAGGTGAGGACGTGTAGCGCTCTGATGGTGAGGACGTGTAGTCCTCTCAAGGCGAGGACGTGTAGTCCTCTCAACGGTGAGGGTAACGAGTACCCAAGGTGAGGGCGTGTAGCCCTCTCAAGGCGAGGACATGTAGTCCTCTGGAGGTGAGGGCGTGCAGCCCTCTGATGGTGAGGACGTGTAGTCCTCTCAACGGTGAGGGTAACTAGTACCCAAGGTGAGGGCGTGTAGCCCTCTCAAGGCGAGGACATGTAGTCCTCTGGAGGTAAGGGCGTGCAGCCCTCTGATGGTGAGGACGTGTAGTCCTCTCAAGGCGAGGACGTGTAGTCCTCTCAACGGTGAGGGTAACTAGTACCCAAGGTGAGGGCGTGTAGCCCTCTGGTGGTGAGGACGTGTAGTCCTCTCAAGGCGAGGACGTGTAGTCCTCTGACGGTGAGGATAACTAGTACCCAAGGTGAGGGCGTGTAGCCCTCTCAAGGCGAGGACATGTAGTCCTCTGGAGGTAAGGGCGTGCAGCCCTCTGATGGTGAGGACGTGCAATCCTCTGGAGGTGAGGGCGTGCAGCCCTCTGGTGGTGAGGACGTGTAGTCCTCTCAAGGCGAGGACGTGTAGTCCTCTCAACGGTGAGGGTAACTAGTACCCAAGGTGAGGGCGTGTAGCCCTCTCAAGGCGAGGACATGTAGTCCTCTGGAGGTGAGGGCGTGCAGCCCTCTGATGGTGAGGACGTGTAGTCCTCTCAAGGCGAGGACGTGTAGTCCTCTCAACGGTGAGGGTAACTAGTACCCAAGGTGAGGGCGTGTAGCCCTCTCAAGGCGAGGACATGTAGTCCTCTGAAGGTGAGGGTGTGCAGCCCTCTGTTGGCGAGGACGTGTAGTCCTCTAAAAGTGATAGGTACAAGTACCCAAGGGTCCACCCTTATGAGAAAGCAAGAGATCGACTCATCGAGAGGGCCGGTCATCCCAAATCCACAAGATTTGGACATTAGATGTAGGAAATCTATGGAGTTAACATGATTTTTTAGGGATGCAAATGCATGCAACCTTTGTTGTGAAATTTGGGTAAATGCGGACTTTATATGAAACAATGCAATGTAATGGAAAGTTGTACAATGTTCATGGCATTCTTTCCCTATTTTGTGATTTTGATTTTGATTTGATTTTTTTTGGAAAACATAGATTGACTGTCCTTTTGAAAGAGGTGATAATTCATGCGACCTCATCCTATCTTTTGCAAATCTCTCCGGGAACTCCCTCAAAGTGTATGTTCTTTTTGATTTAGTCACTTGACCATTTTGGAGTGACGGCAATGGAGCCATTTGATGTTTAATCAATCCATCGAAATCCTAGGGTTTGTCCCCCCTTTTTTGTTGAAAACATCGATGGGTGAGAACTTTTGATCGGCCCCTATGTTACCTTGAGGCTCATGCACGGTGCCCCTCATTGCTCCAGTGTAAGGCTTTGAGGTATCAATCGTTGCCTTTCGTCATGACCTGCTAGGAGGGAACCTATTGGGTGAGAATTTCTAATCTGCCCCTAGGTTCGCTTGAGGTTTTTGCATGGTGCCTTTCGTTGCCCCAGTGTAGGGCTTAGAGGTACCAAGTGTTGTCTTGTTTTCACGACCTCGTAGTGAGGAAGAATGGAAGAAGCAGTTGATTCTTGCAAAAAGAATTTTCCAAGGACGAGAAATAGTTGAAGGATTTTTTTTAGTTGATGGATTAAGTCAAATGACTCCTATGTAGAAGCAAGATGTTTTGATGTTTTGATGATGCCAAAGGATCAAGTGCTTCCAAGTTTTATTCAAGACAAGAATCCAAGAAAATCAAGATATATGATCAAGTTGATCTCTAGAATCTTAGGAAGAAGTTTCCAAATTGAAACAAACAAAAGGTTTGACCAAAGAATTCTATCATTTCAAATTGAGATTTGCTCTCTGGTAATTGATTACCAGTAGTTGAAAATGTTTTAATACAAATTTTTAAAACCTGTAATCGATTACATAAGTCTTGTAATTGATTACCAGAGGGGATTTTCAGAAAATAATTTCCAAGAGACATATCTATTCAAATGTTTTATGAACGGCCATTCAAATGTTTTAAAGAGAGTTTTCATTGCCCAAACAGTTTTATCCTCTCGAAAGATCAAGAGTTTTTCTGAACTGAAATGTCTTATCCTCTCAAAAAGATTCCTTGGTCAACCACTTGCATATTCAATAATGAATTTTGATTGGTCTTCATTGTACAATCTATCCCTTTTAAGAGAGATTTCTTCTTCTTATTTCTGAAAAGGGATTAAGAGACCATGGGTCTCTTGTAGTAGAGGATTCTTGAACACAAGGGAAGGGTTGTCCCTATGTGCATTGTTAATCCGAAAAGAGAGAGTGAAAGTTTAATTGGGGAATAATATTCGTATCTTAATTCAATCCCCTCTTCTTCTCAAGGTAACTGAGGCCATTTGTCCAACATCGTATTCTTGATAACTCACTTCTCTCTAAAAAGACAAACTTTCCAGGATGATAAAATGAGGTCACATGAACGTCTTGAAAGCACAGTCAATCAAATGTTTTTTTTTTTTTTTGAACACTTTTATTTTATTTTATTTTGAAACTTGTTTGTTTTAAACTTTACTCGTTTTTTTTACGGCACCCCCACCAACGTGCAAGACGAGTAATCTCTGATTGAACAGTCTTGGAAGTCAACACTCAGGAGCGCAGGTCGCTTGAGCAAACAGACCAATGGCTTGCACCCACATTCCGATGAAAGTTGAATAAGCAAACATGTGTTCGTGAGAGGATGTCCATTTTATCCATATCATTTAACATTGTAACTGTGGTTTATGGCATAAACTTGAAAATCCTGATGAGTCATAACAACAACTTCCAGAATTGCCCCATGTATGGTGTTGCTTGTCAATGTTAGGATTCAACAAGCGATTCTCCTCAAATTTCAGCCAGCCCGTATCAATTAGACCTTGCACCTTACGCTTCAGAGCCCTACAATGCTCAATGGAACGCCCCGGGGCTTCTCCGTGACAAGCACACGTTGCGTTCGAGTCGTATTCTCGGAGAAATGGAGGTTGATGAACCTTGGCTAGGGTTATGGCTACCATTGAATTATCAAGTAGATATGGGATCAAGTTTAGCATAGGACACTGGAATTGGGGTGAATTCTACAGGCTTTCTCGCTGCAAAATTCACTTCTTGGTTGGTGTTTTTTTTTTTTTTTTGTTTGTGCTAAAAGTGGTCTTCGTCATTGGAAGTGCGGTAGACAGACTTTGTGGTTGATTTAGGGATGGCCTTTGTGGATAACTGGGTGGTGGGTAAGGAGGAGGTTTGTTATTGGCTGAGTAATGACATTGTTGGGTTGGTGGGAAATTTGGCCGTATAGGAATGGCAGTCACAGCATGGGTTTCTCCCTCTTTCTCACCCTCTTCATTTGCCCCAGTTTTCTCAGTCGTCCTAGTAGGATGATCAAATTTGCCTCTTTTCGGACCCACATCGATCCTTTCACTGGCGAAGACCAAATCTGTAAAACTTGAAGGTGTGTAACCCACCATTTTTTTTCATAGTAGAACACCGGTCACGTGTCTACTATCATTGTGATAATCTCTTTCTCTATTTTTGGGGGTGCTACTTGAGTTGCCAAGTCTCTCCATCTTTGGGCGTATTCTTTGAAAGATTCGTGCCCCCTTTTTGCACACTTTTTGTAGTTGCATCCTATCCGGAGCCATATCAGAATTGTACTGACACCGCCTAACGAAGGCAACCATTAGGTCCTTCCAAGAATGGACTCGGGAAGGTTCCAAGTTAGTGTACCAGGTAACAGCTACCCCAGTAAGACTTTCATGGAAGGAATGTATCAGCAATTCCTCATCTTTTGCGTATTCCCCCATCTTCTGACAATACATCTTTAGATGGTTCTTGGGACAAGTAGTCCCCTTGTACTTGTCAAAGTCCAGCACCTTGAACTTGGGAGGGGTGATGATATTGGGTACTAGGAACAACTCTTTTAGGTTAGCAAAGGCATAATCTTCACCTCCTTCAATGGCCCTGAGCCTTTCCTCTAGATGAT
This sequence comes from Glycine max, assembly GCF_000004515.6. Classification (NCBI taxonomy): domain Eukaryota; kingdom Viridiplantae; phylum Streptophyta; class Magnoliopsida; order Fabales; family Fabaceae; genus Glycine; species Glycine max. The sequence continues at coordinate 26,896,630 of NC_038246.2, read as the reverse complement.
CCAACTTTCCCATTCCTGCCATAGTCATGAGGGTTTTTAACCGCTGTGGAACGTGAGGGTTGTGGTTGTGGATGACACTGAGGGCCCTCCAAAGTGTTTTGCAGGGGTATACCACCAACTGCTTGCCCTTCAGCAGCATATCCGAGGCAAGGCTCGAAGTCAGCTAGATTGTGGTGGGGAATTTCATGTGTCTCCCCCATGGTTTGAGAGATATGTGCCTGATGAGGTTATTTGTTCTCAATGAGTATCGGAGTGGAGTTATTGAGATTTTCATTGAGAGTGTATGCCACATTGGGTGGTGTATAGTTGGGAGGCAAGCCATATGATGGGAAGGCGTGCTCGTTTTGAATTTGCACATCATGGGGTCATCCGTACTTCCCAAATCTTTGCCTACCATATTTGAGGTTGGATGATTCATTTGCTTGAGGCCAGATGGGAGCATCGGGTTCACCTTAGCAACAACGCTAATAGCGGCAACTATAACCGCATTGGCTTCCATTATCTTCTTCATGCTCATCATGGCCTTCATCATTGTGGCCATTTGCTCTTTTATGGCCTCCATTTTCGGCCTTCATCTTCTCTTGCACCTTCTCTGCTTCACCCATTACTCTAGCTCTAGTACGAGTTCGGTAAGGGCGCCGTAAAGCGTGTCCTTTTCTTTTTGATAAGTTCATTTTATTTTATTTTATTTTATTTTTCAAGGAAAGAATGCAATGAGCAATGCAACCAACGAAAAGCATGGATGCATGCGAATGATGTACAGTCGAAGTATTGCGAATTTTTACGCAGGATATGGGGTTGAATCAATTTAGATTTTCAACATGGTCCATGACATCTTTGTCAAGGTGAAACTGGAAGTAACAAGGACATCAACAATCCTAAATATGTTTGGCAGTAGACGAAGCAGTGATGTGACTCGATTCATCTTTTGCCCCAATTTTGCAGGACGGTTACTTCCATATTTCAACTTGACTTGATGAACCTTTTTGTAAAAGCTTGAGCTTGGTTCAACCCCGTAATCCAAGGAATGGAAATTCTAATTGCCAATACTTCAACAACATCTCATAGGGATGAATGACTCGGGCATACTTTAAGCTTATGCACGGAAAATGTAATTATGAAATTGAGATGCCCGAAGAAACACCATTTCCTAGTTAACCATGCATTAGGTACCATGTTCAATTATTTTGTTTTTAAGTGAAACGGGTTTATGATCCCAACATGGTTGGCTCGTGGTGCCTAACACATGAAACTAAGAATGTAGTATGAAGTTTCACGCTTCCCCCTTTTTTGTTTTTGTTTTGTAGAGGAAAACGCAAGGATGAGCAAACATGAAAACAAATGGTATGCAATTTTGCAGATCAAAAAGTTTGTTGAACGCATATGCATGATGATGCCATGACTCATGCAAAATGTGAGGCTGGAATATGATAACGGACAAATGCAGGATATGTCCATTATGATGTTATGAAGAGATGCTTATGCGATGCATGATATGAATGCATTTTACGGACACGAGAGCCCGGGAAATTATCTCTTCTTACTTGTGCATTTGGGGGTGCAGTGCCCCATGTGTACAATTAAGAAGGTGATATGGACCTTCCGGCTTCCCGTGACAAAGGACGAGACCAACATACAATGCATGCTAGAGATAAAATGCGGGAGTGACTTGATTCGCACTGATTTTTGGAGTAAAAACGTGGGATAAACTCATTTTATTCAAAAAGTTATAACTAGTCAAGATCTGAGCAACAATACAAACTTCCTAGCGATTTCTAATCATATGGTCCATTAAGTCTATCATATGTTGACAATAGCTGAGAAGTTCGTGGATCTTCTTGGGGGCGGAGTAGGTGTCCGCCATTGCTTTGGCCTTGGCTAGCAATCGGGGAAGTTCTTGACTCCTGTTCAAAGTAAGAGCAAATCGGTCCGTCCACATTGTTGCCTCTTGGTGCCATGAATCAATTACCCTCTCCCTTGCTTCGCTTTCTGCTGATATCTTGGCATACTCATCCTCTAGCCTTTGCTCGTGAGTCGCCGCTAGATTTAGCTTCTCTTTGCACTCATCGATGACGGCCCACATATTCCCTTCAGTCTCGCTTAACTGTTGGGACAAATTTCTTTTCGACCTAAGGTAAGCCTTTAGCTCGTCCTTCAAGATCATGCCTTTGACCCGTGATGATTCCTTTCACCTCTTCGGAGCTTGAGCTTACTATTGCTGCCCTATAAAGCCCCTCAAAACTTTGCTGGCACGTGTTCTTCCTTTTGGGCCTTCTTGGTTTCTCGTTCCAAGGCATCAGCGGTGGCCATATTGACGTCCCTTAGTTCATCATACTCTTTTCAGACTTTGATGGCTATGGACTTGAACTTCTCTTCGACTACTCGGGCTCTTTCAAGCTCTGCCTTTAGGGCTTGTACCTCATCACTTTCTTCCGAAGCTTTAACCTCATCGTCCCTCACAGTCTTTAGATTTGGGAGCCAATCCAATCCTTGTGTTCGGACTCTCAGCCACTTATGATAGCCGCCGATGATCCCATTACTGCTTCCCCTAAGCTCTCTGTCCTTTCTTCACGCCGCATCCCATGCCTTGCGAACTCCTTGGAGTACCCTCGCGTTGTGGTCACTAAAACCCCGTGCGATGAAAGGCGTGATGCTTTCGTCTAATGGCACTCCTTTCATGGGGTAGCCAAGCTGTCTTATGGTGAGAACGGGATTATAATTAATACAACCCCTTGTTCCCATCAAGGGAACATTTGGACATCCTTCGCATGAAGATAGAATCTTGATTCTTCCTTCCTTCTAGCGAGGGAACCAATTAACAGACGCCCCCCTAATGCTAGCCAAGAGTTGGTCCCAATTCGCCTTTCCTTTTTCGACGCACGAGCGGTAACCTTGTAGCGGATAGACGAGCCTACCTTCTTGGAGAAAAAGGTGTGAAACCAGCCCCACATAGAGAGCTGGAGTACAGCAAACAATCCTTGCATTGCTTTCTTCACATCTTCGGTCGAAGGTGTCATATAGGTCGGCTAGCATAGCGACAACCGGACTTTCCTTGTGGTTATGATAGGCGAGAAAAACGTCGATCGCTGCCAGGTCCACCAACCCATCCACATTTGGAAAGAGGACTACTCCAAAGATCAAAAGCGCCAAGATGTCAATAAAAGAAAGCCCATTCGCCTTGATTTGCCAAGGCCTTTGCCCTTTCCTCCAAACACTTCCTTGGTACTCCGACTACCCCATTCCTGTTTTGCTTTACACGGTCCAACTCTTGTGCTGAGATTTTCACCACCTTGGCAACTCTTGTCGTGGAGGGATAGAACCCAGAGAAAAGATATGGCTTCCTTCCTCCCAGTGGGCATCCCAGGATTTCTTCAAACTCTTTCACAGTCGGCACTAGCTGGAAGTCCTCAAATGTGAAGCACCTTAGGGGCTGGTCATAATACTGGGAAAGGGATGCAATCGGTTCCATGGAGACTTCTACCCTAGCTAGGTCCCAAATCTTACCATAGGCTTTGCGGAAGGCTTGTTGTTGAAGTTGACCCATTAATTGCCCCAACTTTCGTAAACTGGTGACCTCTAAGCTCTTGATTTTGACTTGATAGAACCTCTTTTTAAGCGAAGGCTTTTGACTTGATCCCATGTTTTACTAAAGTGAAATAAAATCTAGTGCGAAACAAAACTCCTACATCTATCATGGGTGGAATGGATGAATGCATGAAGAAATGCATATGACACAGATGTAATTTACGAATACGGGAGCCCGAGAAATTGTTTCCTTCTTGGATACAACGTTTGGGCAGCATGGCACCCAATGTATGTTTTTTAAGAAGGCGACACGGACCCTCCGTCGGTTTGCTAAAGTGAGGGGATCAAAGACGAAACCCACGCATGATGCATATGCGAAAGGCACAACACGGGGATGTACATAGTACGACAATATTCACAAACAAATATAAGCAAAAGGGTATATGATACTTATGCATGGCAGTGTGAAAAATGGCACGCAGCATGTTTGCTCCGTGCCCCTATTTAAGGGACCTATAAGGGAGAGAGCTAACTAGGCTTTTAGTGATAACCCCCAAGGTAGTCATATCTCTCTTGATGGTTTCTAGAGGTATCATCCCCTTCGAAGAACATACTGCAGCAGTAGGGACTACTAGCAACAATATGTTTTCAAAGAGAAAAGCTCTAGATGAGGGTTCACTGTAATCAAGCAAGTCGGAGACCTAGCATGATCACAGATTCACCTCCACTCCTTATGTTCCCATGAACCCGGGTATAGGGCCCTTTTTCACTCACAGTGTGTGAAAATAGTGTTAGTGTTTGTGTGCATCAAATGAATAAATATTTACCTCATGCATACATTCTAAAACACACTAAAAGCAACAAATAGTTTATATACACAAGAACATAAAACAAATAAAGGGAAACCAACAAAGGAGAAAGTCATGATAAAACATTGCACAAGATTAAATGGCCTAACTCTCTAAAAAACAGTCCCCAGTGGAGTCGCCAACTGTCGCAACCTACCCTTCGGCGGGAGGGCGACGCGTGACTCGCGGGATGCGTGTTCCACAAAAGGAATACGCGCGGAGTCGCCACCAACGTTTATTCGAGGAAAACGTCGGAAAAACCGGAAAAGACGCGATCTACGAACTTTTAAGTTGAAAGGTTCGGGAGTTGTATTTACGCACGGGGAAGGTATTAGCACCCCACACGTCCGTCCCAAGGGACGGCAGCCTTCAATCGAATGTGCAAACATGACTTTGATTTTTTATGTTCCCTTTTTATGTTCTTATATCCTTTATACCCTTTTTATATTTTTTCCTTTTTGTGGTCGACAAGGGTGTTTCCCTTTGCTCCTACGTATTCCTCAATTGCGATGAGAAAATCAGACCTACGTAGTTCTTTCTTATCAAGTGATTCTTTTTTACTTAAGTGGTGATCATTTTAAGGCGTTGGACCTTAAAAATGATCCATTTTACTTAGTGAGGAAATGAAATGACAAACTTCAAAAGCCTATTTTTGTGGACGAGCTTGACTAGGCGAGTTGATTTTAGCCTTAGTTTCACTTTAGTTATTAATCAATTCGATTAAGAATGAGAAATCCCAAAGAGAAAAACGTCCGATTGATTTTCCGCTTTATTTTACTAAAAAGATATTTTTTGATTATTATATTATTTTTTTACCCTTTTTTGATTTCCAACGTGGTTACGGCACGACCGAACGGTCGGAATTTATTTTAACCGAAGTTAATGGATAATATAATTCAAACGTTCGGTGGAAATTTATTTTATTTTTAAGTTAAGCGAGAAATGACTTAAGCAAAATGGCTTAAGCACGTCAACAGGGGGTATAAAAAGTAAACAAAACGAGAATAAAAATGCACGAAACACAATGTGGACCACCACGGGCACATAGAATGAATCGAAAAGCTTGGTTCGAGGTACTTACCCGTTGAAGATCGAAGAACGATGAAGAACGAATGAAGAACGTCGAAGAACGGTTGAAACCTTTGCGAAATTCTTCACGGAAAACGTTACGGAAACGTTTCGGAAGCGCCTCGGCTTAGATTTTCTTCACGGAAACAATTTTTCCAAGCAAATTCGAAAGAGAGAGAAGTGCCTAAGGGGCTGAACCCCTTCCTTCTTGCCTTCCTCCCCTATTTATAGCAAAAATAGGGGAGGTGGTTGCCGCCCAGCTCGCCCAGGCGAGCTCAGCTCGCCCAGGCGAGCAGGGTTGCTTCCTCCAGAAGCAACCGCCTTCTGGAGGAATCTTCTGGAGGGCCCAAATGGGCCTGGGTGCTATTTGCACCCCCATTTTTACTAAGTACACCCCCCTCTGCTGTTTTTTGGTGATTCTTTTTTCGTAAAGTTACGGAAACTTACGAATTTCGTAACGATACTTGTTTTCTTTCCGTAATGTTACGGAACCTTGCGGATTACATAATCATCCCCTTTTTGACTTACGGAATGTTACGGAACCTCACTTAATTATGCAACGATGCTTCCATTTGATTTCCGGTGTGTCACGGAAACTTACGGATTGTGCATCAATATTTTTTTGGTTTTTCGGCATGTCCTGGAATTTCACAAATTGCCTAATGATGGGTGCCAAGCACCTCACGAGGACCAAAGAATGGTCGCACGTCATCGAGCAAAGGTCCCCGGACGAAATTAGGGTATGACACATAAGATATGGTACTTCCACACCTTCATCCACAACTTTTTCACTCCTACTCTTCTTTGCATTCTTAATATTTTTTTCTTCTTTTTCATTTTTTTCATTTTCTATTTCTTGGTCCTTCAATTCTTTATTCTTGACCATTATTTGTTTCTCTTTTTCTTGATTACTTTCACCTCTCACCTCATTTTTCTTGCCATCAGTACCTTTTTTGTCAGCAGTTTTCTTCTTATGCACAACACTATCCTCATCCTCAGCCTCCACAAACCTTTAACTCCTTGTCATCACAGTTTTGCATCCCTCCTTGGGATTCTGTTCTGTATTTGTCACAAAACTGTTGGATGACTTGTCAGCTATCTACTTGGCCAGTTGTCCCACCTGGACCTCAAGGTTCTTCAGTGTTGACTAAGTGCTTTTATGATTTGACATTGTTACTTGCATAAACTGAGTCAAGGTCTCCTCCAGCTTAGTAGTCCTCTGGAATATGTTAGGTCCTTGTTGGATTGGCTTGTTTGAAGGCCCACTCTGGTCTTTGTTGAATTGATTGCCAGGGTGTGATCTCCACTGTCCTTGTTTGTTATAAGGACCCTGTTGGAAACCTGAAAATCCTCCTTGAGTATATCTTTGTCTTTGTTGATTTCCCATATAGTGAATTTCTTGAGTGTGTTCTTCAACGGGAATACATTGGCCTGTTTCATGAGCCTCACCATAAATGGTACAACCTGTAACCTACAAAATAGAAGATTGTGTAGGTTGACCCACAGACAACTTAGTTGGCAGCTTTCGAAGTGTTTATGTTAAAATCTCATGTTCCTTAGAAAACAACTTGTTCTATGCCAATAAAGCGTCATGTGATGATAACTCTATGAAGCTTTTCTTTGTGGGTTGATGGGTTTTGTCTCGTAGAATGACATGATCACTGGCTGAAATGTTCTCAATTAGCTCAGTTGCTTCTTCCGGTGTCTTCAGTTTTAGCTTCCCCCTGCAGAAGCATCTAACAGTTGCTTGGTTTGTGGTCTCAGCCCATCTATAATCATATTCAATTGGATTGGCTCGGAAAACCCATGAGTGGGATTTCTTCTCAACAAGCCTCTGAACCTCTCCAATGCTTCACTCAAAGATTCATCAGGAAACTGATGAAATGAAGAGATTGCAGCTTTCCCTTCTGCAGTCTTGGACTCTAGGAAGTATTTCTTTAGGAACTTTTCAACAACTTCTTCCCAAGTTTTTAGACTATTGCCCTTGAATGAGTGGAGCCACCTCTTGGCTTCTCCTGCTAATGAGAATGAGAAAAGGCTGAGCCTAATAGCTTCGTCTGGTACATCGGCAATCTTAGCAGTGTTACATATTTCAATGAATGTTGCCAAGTATGCATAGGGATCTTCATTAGGTAATCCTTGAAATAAGTTCCCCTGTATTAAATGAATTAAGGAATATGGATAGTTGATGTTGTTAGCTTACACTTCAGGACGTGCAATGCTGGTGAAAAATTGTGGTACTGAACTACTTGAATAATCCTCAAGGGTAATCCTCTGGTCATGCTCTTTTGCCATGGTAATGTCTTTAAGTAATTGAGTGGTGGATTCCCTTCATGATGGTGAATCAAGTGATAATAAGCCAGAGAAATGAGTCTCCTCCTCGAGAATGGATGCAACTGTTCTGTCTTGCAGAAGTTTCCTTCTCCTCTCGGTCCTATTCCATCACAATGTAGCTTCAATTTCTAAGTCCAGAGGAACTAAATTGCCTGTGGGAGATCTATGCATATACAATACTAACAGAACAACGGTTATCCAGTTAAATATGAAAAGACAAATAGAAATTATGAACAAATATTCACAAAAACAATCAAAGAATAACAAATAAAGAATAGACACCTAAAAACGAGCTAACTTACCAAATAAAAAGAAGTTCCCCGACAATGGTGCCAAAAACTTGTTCGGCTTCCGGCAAGTGCACCGGATCACACAAGTAGTATAAAACGGTAAGAACCGAGTATCGAACACTCAGGAACTTGTGTTATTTGGTAAGATATTTCAGCAAATAACTGTCTGGTGTGTAAAGGTAAGTGTGAATATGAACAGGTGTATAAACTATCTGTGCAAAAAGAAAAAAAATCATGCGAGAGAAATGATGTGCAAAAACAAGTAGAAAACATGTTGGTCTTCCTAATAGGTGCCTGATGCTAAAAAGATATTCTCTATCTAACAATGCTCATGTGTTCTTATGGTGTCTCCTGAGATACTAAACCCCGATTCCTCATAATAGTTTAGCCTAATCCTGATCAAGCATCATCCACAGATTTCTCTTGTAAGACTAAACTCAACCAGGATCACATTAAGACACACATACACAACTAAGTTATTGCAACCTGATCCCTCGTGATAGTACGACAACTTAGCCATGTACTATCAAGGACTTTAGAGTCAGACCAGTTTCCACTATTGAATGACCCTAACAAAGCATGCATCTACGTGATCAAGGTAAAGGCATACTGGAATGAAAAGCAGATAGCACAGAGAACACACAAAACATCATTAAATAGATAGAGATATATTTACATCAGGTACCTACAGGGAAGATCCAACAAAGGATTTAGCTTTCCATACCAAGAAGCCTTCTTAACAACAAAGAGAAGAACAAGATGAAAGATTGCAAAAATACAAGTGGTGAGGATGTCTTCTTCACCTCTAGGATCTCACAATCACTCATAAACTCATCTCAAGCTCTCAAATCGGCTCCTGCTTCAAGCTCTGGTCTCTGCAGATCTTCACATAGCAAAATCTCTCAAAACTCTCTGGAACTTGGACCTTTCTCTCTCTAGAAACCCTAGATATGAAAAGCTCTGAATCCCAATCCAAACTCCCTTCACAAAATCTGATTTCAGGCTTAAATAGGTGGCCTTGTTCATGCTCGTGCGCTTAGCGCACGTATGGACAGCTTAGCGCACATTAGTGATTTTTGGCATAACGCACCTTTCTCGCTTAGCGGATGAACTGAAGCGGTGCGCTTTGTGAGATGAAGCGGTGCGCTTAGCGAACCTCTACAACTCATCTTCTTCTAGAGTCTTCCTCGCGCTTAGCCCAGGAGTGTTACACTTAGCGGACGCTCGCTAAGCCAGCAGATTGGCTTGGGGAGGAGATGAAAAATATCACTTTCCAAAGCTTGCCTAATTAACTTGAAATTGAAAGAAAATGATTATTAAACACAAAATGAAAATACTAAGTATTTATTACCTATACTTAACATAAAATACTTATATCACTACAAAATAACCATAAATTGGGAGAGTTTGATATAATTTATACAAGTTTTATACACAAAAGTTAGTCGTGTTCACCGACTAACACAACACACATTTTCTTTGATTGCTTTTTTTTTTTTACACAACTTATTTGTTATGTGTGTGCTGATGCTTTACCTTTTTCTTTACACCCCATTCAACTCCACTCCCCCAAATTTGGGGTAAGTTTGCCTTGAACCATATGCTCTCCTAGAATCTAAACAAGGTATTTGGAGATAATTATTTAAGTTCAGGGTTCAATTTTGAAAATGTAATTCAGCTCAAAAAGGGTGCAAAGGATACAATTATTATTCAAGGTAAGCTTTTTGGTCAATTGGCTCGTGTATACAATTATGGCCTTCATCATATCATCATTCATACATTTCATTCTAGATTTCAGAGATTGATGCAAAGACCATTACTCAAAGCTAGTCGTTCACTCACAATTTAAGATCACACTCTCACCTGTTATGGTTCAAACTTTTCTTTGTCAATCAACCTTCTATAGCCCAATCTAGAAATGTTAGACTGGGCTATAGAAGTCATCTGGCCAGAAATAAGAGCTCCTATGTTCATGTCCATGCGAGAGACTAGGCCAAAGATCAGCCTAGCTCTGTCCACTATCAGATCAGAGGTATGTGATGTGGGGGCCAGGTTGGAGTATGAGACAAAACTCCACACTTGGGCTAAAGTAGTCAAATCTTTCCTGAGAATCCTCCATGGATGGCCCTCAGCGTTCAAGATGAACCCTCGGCCTGGTATGCATAAGGCAGCCTCAATCTCTCTGTAATCTGTGGGCAACCTGCAGTATCTGGAGTATCTGGGTAAAGTGTCACCCTCTGCCAACACCACAGGTGTCTCTAAGAATGTGTTGAGGCTGTTAGCGTCGATCTTCACTAGGTGGCCTCTAACCCTGGCTTACTTTGGTGAAGAACCGTCAGAGCTGTATAGGTTTGCATAGAATTCCTTCACCAAAGACAAATCTATGCTCCCATCAACCAAATTGGTAAGGCGTTTATGGAAATTATGCCTCTCCAACTCAGTCTTAAAATGATCCAACTCAGAGTGGTAGAGCTCCACCTTCCTTTCTAGCAAGATGTTTCTCCCTAGGACATTATCCATGTACCAGTTCCAAGCATCTAAGGAGTGAAATCTTCTTGTATCATATTGTGTTGTGGGTCTTGAACCGATACTCTTGCGTTTCCTAGAAGCCATATGCAAATAAAGGGAAAAAACAATTAATCAGAACCCAAGTTATTCAAATTCAAAAACTAAAAAATAAATTGAAAAAGGTACTGGTGGCTTAGCGAGACATGGTCCGCTTAGCTGGCATTCACAAAATATACACAACCGTTTAGCGACACGTGGGGCCGCTTAGCGGATGTTGCAGAATTTCAGCTTCTGCATAATTGGCTTAGCTGGCTACTACCCGCTAAGCCTAACTGTTGCCGCAAGGATTTGCGCTAAGCTCCCTAAGGTTCGCACTTAGCGACACCATACACTTAAGAAAATACACTAAGTATGAGATTTGCCGCAATGAAATGAGCTTAGCTCAGGTACGCTTGGCTTAGCGCGCGACTTTCAACAAAAAATTTGACTAAGTTACTTGGGCTTAGCGATTTAGCCTCGCTTAGCCATAGGCATCTCAACAAGAGGATGAGTGTTCATCCTCAAAAGATGAACTCGCTTAGCGCGATAGGTGCACTTAGTGAGTTCTTCTGAAAATGCGTGAATTCAATGAATACTGATGAACTCGCTTAGCGCAGCATGCTCACTTAGCGAGTTCATCGCGTTTTCCAGAAAAAACGCAGAAAATGCAGTTCGTTTTCTTGCACTTTTTTGAACCTTTAAAAGGAAAATCAAACATGCAAACCAACCAAAATGACTTATACAGTGCAAAAATATATAAAGTCCTAATCTTTAACTACTTCTAAAAACATTCAAACCCTAAGAATCTAAAGCTAAATCTAAGGTTTTATAACCTAAGGTTTAACGGAATAAAAGAGAAAAAAGGAAATGGGAAACTTACTTGAATCTTTGACAGTAGTAGAAGATGCGTGAAGATGCAAAAAAAAAAAAAACAAGAATGCATGAAGTTAGGTGTGAGAGAGAATGCAGACAATGTTCAGTAAATTTGGGCAAATGTGAGTGTAATTGACGTTACAGTCACTTAAGCAATTTTTGACCCTCTCGCTTAGCGGATTGCCTTGCTAAGCGAGCCAGAGAGACGTTTGGTTTCTCAAAAAGGCTCGCTTAGCGGATCTGCGCGCTTAGCCCACGTTTGAAATTCAAAATTAATATTTTATTATTATTTCTATATTTTTTTAGTACAGAAAAAGGGATTGGCTTAGCGCGAAGATATGGCCGCTTAGCGAGTTCTGCAGAACAAAATACCTGGAACTCTCGCTAAGTCGGGCTCTGGGCTGGCTTAGCTAAAATGATGCATCTTGATTACAGAGGGGTATGCGCTTAACGGATGATGGATCACTAAGCGCTGACATTACTGCAAGGATTTGGGCTTAGCTAACATGAGTTACACTTAGCTCAATGAAACCCAGTTTAAGCTGCAAAGAATTGAGCTTAGCTGCCATAAGTGGCGCTTAGCCAAAATCAGATCGAGTTGAAATCGGTTTAGCTTAGCCTTGGCCAGCTTAGCGGATCAAATCAGCCTGAGATGCAAGGGTTGAGCGCTAAGCGCTAGAGACTCTTGGCTTAGTGCATGACCAAAGAAGCGCTTAGCGCGAGGCTTGCGCTTAATGAAAGGACTGTTTTTAAAAAAAAAAAAAACTTAAGTTATTTTTCAGTCCCTTCCTTAAGAAAATGAAACCCTTATATCTATCATTCAAAAACAAGCTGATATACCCTAATGTAATGATTATGAAGCAAGTTCCACATGATGTAATGCATAAAAAACAAGGATTAAGACTGGGTTGCTTCCCAGGAAGCACTTTTTTAACATCATTAGCTTGACGCTTTTACCTTAATGGGCGAAATCACATTTTGGTTCTTACTTTCAGAACCTCTTGACCTCCTTCCATTACCTGTAAGAAAACATTGTGTTCTGGAGTAGGCTTGTCTTCAACAAACAAATCAAAATCAATTTTCTGATCTTCAAAACCTAGCTCCAACTTCCTCTTCCCCATATCAACTATGCAGCTTGCGGTAAACATGAATGGCCTTCCCAATATTACAGGGATGCCAATATCTTCAGAGATATCCATTACCACAAAGTCTGCTGGGAAGATAAAATGTTTTACTCTGACCAGCACATCTTCAATTACTCCATATGGTCTGGTAATGGAGCGGTCAGCAAGTTGTAAAGTCATCCTAGTGGGCATGATCTCCAACTCTCCCAACCTTCTGCACATGGAGAGTGGCATTAAGTTAATACTGGCTCCCAGGTCAATAAGAGCCTTTCCCACAGTGACTTCTTATCATCAGTACCTTCCTTTTCAACAGCTTTCTTCTTGGGCATGACAACACTATCCTCATCCTCTGCCTCCACAAACCTCTTACTCCTTGTCATCACAACTTTGCATTCCTCATTGGGATTCTTTTCTGTATTCGCCATAAAACTGTTGGATGACTTGTCAGCTATCTGCTTGGCTAGTTGTCCCACTTGGACCTCAAGGTTTTTCAGTGTTGACTCAGTGCTTTTATGATTTGACATTGTTACCTGCATAAATTGAGTCAAAGTCTCCTCCAACTTAGTAGTCCTCTGAATGATATTAGGCCCTTGTTGGATTGGCTTGTTAGAAGGTCAACCCTGGTCTTTGTTGAATTGATTGTCAGGGTGTGATCTCTACTGTCCTTGTTGGTTATAAGGACCCTGCTGGAAACCTGAAAATCCTCCTTGAGTATATCGTTGTCTCTGTTGATTTCCCATATAGTGAATTTCTTGAGTGTGTTCATCAATTGGAATACATTGGCTTGTTTCATGAGCCTCACCACAGATGGTACAACTTGTAACCTGCAAAACATAAGAATGTGTAGGTTGACCAATAGACAGTATAGTTGGCAATTTACCAAGTGTTTCTGTTAAAATCTCAAGTTGCTTAGAAAGCAACTTATTCTGTGCCAATAAAGCGTCATGTGATGATAGTTATAACAAGCTTTTCTTTGTGGGTTGATGAACTCTGTCGCGCAAAATGGCAAGATCGCTGGCTGACATATTCTCAATTAGCTCAGTTTCCTCTTTAGGGGTCTTCAACTTTATTTTTCCCCCTGCTGAAGCATCTAGCAATTGCTTGGTTTGTGGTCTCAGCCCATCTATAAACATATTCAATTGAATTGGCTCAGAAAACCCATGGGTGGGAGTCTTTCTCAATAAACCTCTAAATCTCTCCAACACTTCACTCAAGGACTCGTCAGGGAACTAATGAAATGAAGAGATTGCAGCTTTCCCTTCCGCAGTCTTTGACTCTAGGAAATATTTCTTCAGAAAATTTTCAACAACTTCTTCCCAAGTTTTCAGACTATTACCCTTAAATGAGTGAAGCCACCTTTTGGCTTCTCCTGCCAAGGAAAATGAAAATAGACTGAGTCTAATGGCTTCATCTGGCACACTTGCAATCTTTACAGTGTTACAAATTTCAATGAATGTTGCCAAATATGCATAGGGATCCTCATTTGGTAATCCTTGGAATAAGTTCCCCTGTATTAAATGAATCAAAGAATAAGGGTAGTTTATGTTGTGAGCTTGCACTTCAGGACGTGCAATGCTAGTAAAGAATTGCAGCACTGAACTGCTTGAATCGTCCTTAAGGGTAACCCTTTGCTGGTGCTTATTTGCCATGGAAACGACTTCTGGAAAATAGGTCGCAGATTCCCTTGATGATGGTGAATCAGGTGATGAAGAATAAAAAAAATGAGTTTCTTCCTCAAGAATGGACGCTACTGTCTTGTCTTGCAGTAATTTTCTTGTCCTCTCTGCTCTGTTCCTTCTCAATGTAGCTTCAATCTCCAAGTCCAGAGGAACTAAATTTCCTTTGGGAGATCTATGCATATAAAACACTAACAGAAACAACGTTTATCCAGTTCAAGAGGAAAACAAATATGAATTGAAAGTAAATATTCACAGTTTATCAAAGAATAAAGAATAGACACCTAGGACTGAACTAACTTTCCAAATAGAAAGAAGTTCCCCGGCAACGGTGCCAAAAACTTGTTCGGTTGCGGCAAGTGCACCGGATCGCGCAAGTAGTATAAAACGGTAAGAACCGAGTATCAAACTCTCAGGGAACTTATGTTACTTGGTAAAGCAACTTCAGTGAATATGTGTCTCATATGAAAAGAGATGTGTGGATTATGCATAGGTATGTAAACTAACTATTAAAAGGAAAATCACATGAGTAATGATGCGTAAACACAAGTAGACAACACGTTGGTCTTCCTAATAGGTGCCTGATGTTAAAAGGATATTCTCTACTTAACAATGCTCATGTGTTCTATGGTGTCTCCTGAAATGCTAAACCCTGATTCCTCATGATAGACTAGCTTAATCCTAATCAGGCATCGTTCATAAATTCCTCTTGTTGGACTAAACTCGACCAGAACCGCATTAAGACAAACATACAACAACTAGGTTACCGTACCCTGATCCCTCGTGATAATACAATAAACTAGCCATGTCCTATCAAGTTCTAAGAATCAGACCAGTTTCCATTATTGAATGATCCTAAAAACACATGCATCTACGTGATCAAGGCAAAAGCATGGGAGAATGAAGTTATGATAGCACAATGAACACACAAAACATCATTAAATAGATATACAGGTATTTACATCAAGTACCTACAAGGAAGAACCAACACAGGATTAGCTCTCCATAACTGGGAAGCTTCCTTTACAACAAAGAGAAGAGAAAGAGGAAGGATTGAAGAAATACAAGTGGTGAGGATGTCTTCTCCACCTCTAGAACCTCACAATCACTCACAAACTCATCTCAAGCTCTCAGGATGGCTTCCTCTTCAAGCTCGATTCTCTGCAGGTCTTCACACAACAAAATCTCTCAAACTGTCTGAAACTTGGATCTTTCTCTCTCTAGAAAACCCTAGACATGTAGAAGCTTCAAGAAAAGGCCAAACTCCTCTCCAAAAACTGATTTCAGGCTTAAATAGGTGGCTTTGTTCGTGCTTGCGCGCTTAGCGCAACTCTGGACCGCTTAGCGCTCATTAGTGGATTTCGGCTTAGCGCGTGCTTTTCTCATGAAGTGATGCGCTTCACTGGATGACCCTTCGCTAAGCGAACACGCACAGCTCATCCTTCTTCCAGATTCTTCCTCTTGCTCAGCTGAGGAGTGATGCGCTCAACGCATGGTTTGCTAAGCCAGAAGATTGGCTTAGCGAGAGGATGAAAATCAGCACGTCACAAACTTGCCTAATTAACCTGAAATTGAGAGAAAATGATTATTAAACACACAAAATGGACGTACTAAGTATTATTACCCATCTTTAACAAAAATTAATTACAAAACTACAAAACAACCATAAATTGGAGGAGATTTGATACAATTTACACTAGTTTTATACACAAAAGTTAGCCGTATTCATCGACTAACAATAACCATATGAGTTTGTTATAGAAAAATTTCAGCAACATATAAAATCTAGAGTTAGAACTTAGAATTGATTTTTCAACCCACTTTCCCCTTAAACAGATGACTAGCTCACTTGATAATTTCGTTTAACAACTACTAGAACAAGTCATCATACATGGAATACTTGTAAATAGCATACAATGTCCATGAGCCATGAATAATGCATAAAGAATATGCCTGCTATTATAAGAATTAAGGACTCAATTCAGAAACACAGTGTGACTCGAGGAACATTCCTCAACGGAGTGAACCGGTGAGATCCGTAGACAACCCGTAAAAGGAAGCCGTTAGGCGTTAAGCCCTCTGTTTCTATATTTTATTATTATTATTATTTTAATATTGTTTTGAACTTTTGAAATTCCTGCTATTTTTTTTATTGAAATCGTCTATTTTTGTTGTGGTATTGAGCAGAAGTTAATGTTACATTCACATATTATAATTGTATTTTATCTCTTGCTCTCTATCTCATCTTTGTCTTCCTGACAGATTTTAGTATTTCTTATTAAATCTGATTAATAATTTTGGGGGGGGGGGGGGGGTGAACTTATCAAGATAGGGGTGTAAATACCAATTCGAGTCTAGGCCCTTCCGGAACATTTTGGAAGTTGGGTTGCTTAAGGAGGAAGCAACTGGGCGGCAAGCTCCTCCACGTTTTTGAAAAATGGTTTTCGGGGCTTCCGTGGCTTCTGTAATGCTTCCGTAAAATTTCTGAAAACCTTGGGTAAGCATATTTCACTTAACATTGATGAAAGGGAAGAGAAAAAAAGATGAGAATCAAATCCGAAACACTTCCGTAAGGCTTTCGTAACTTTTTTCGTAAAATACGAAAATGGGGGTGAACTTAGTAATTCGGGTGTGCTTAGAAATCTTCTTCATTAAGTCTCGGGGCGGCAAGCACCTCCCTTTTTCCATATAAATAGGGGAGGGGCGCTGTTTCAAAAAATACTCATCACCCCTTAGCTATGCATTTCGGTTATTTTGGGCAAAAAACACGTTTTCGTGAAGAAAAAATCGAGTCAAAGTGCTTCCATAACGCTTCCATAAGCGATTCTGGGGAAATTCTTCATCGTTCTTCGTCGTTCTTCGGTCTTCAACCGGTAAGTTCCCGAAATCGAATCTTTCAATTCATTTTATGCACCCTTAGTGGTCCCTACTTGTTTTGTGTACTTTCACTTTAATTTCACTTACTTTCAGTTTTCTTTTCTTCCGTTTTTAACACGCTTTAACCGTTTATTTTAGCCGTTATCTCACCTAATAAATGATAAAATGAATTTCAACCGATCATTTGCGTTGTAATCTAGTTTAATCACTGTTAAAACAAAATCTAACCGATCATTCACGCTGTAATCTCAGTTAAACCAAAAAAGGCAAAATAATAATAAAATAATCAAAATATCTTTGAATAAAATAATAAAAAAAATCAATTGACTAATAACCAAAGTGAAACTAAGGCTAAAATCAACTCACAAATCAAGCTTTGTCCGCAAAAAATCACTAAAAACCGTTTTAAGGTCCAACGCCTTAAACGATCCTCTTTGCTTTTATCGGTTAACATGGACCGTTCAAAAGCATAAAATCAACATGTAACTTTACCGCTTTTACGAGAACTACGTAGGTCTGATTTCCTCTTCGATGGAGGATACGTAGGAGCAAAAGCCCTGCTTTTGTCGACCTCGTGAGATGGCTAGAGGTCCAACGCCTTAGCTTTCTCACCAAGTAAAATGGATCATTTTAAGGTCCAACACCTTAAATGACCCCCTTCCAAGTAAAAAGAATCACTTGATTTGCCCCTTTTGAAAGAACTACGTAGGTCTGATTTCCTTATCACAATTGAGGAATACGTAGGAGCAAGGGAAACACCCTTGTCGACCACAAAAAGATAAAAATACAAAAAGGCATAAAAAGACATAAAAACGTAAAAAAGGGAAAATAAAACAATTTGAAGACATCTTTGCACACTCGATTAAAGGCTGCCGTCCTTTGTGACGGACGCGTGGGGTGCTAATACCTTCCCCATGCGTAAATACAACTCCCGAACCTTTCACACTTAAAGTTCGTAGACCACATCTTTCCGGTTTTTCCGACGTTTTCCTCGAATAAACTTTGGTGGCGACTCCGCACATCTTCCTCCCTTGGAAGGCGCACTCGTGAGCCCTCTCGTCGCCCTCCCGCCGAAGGGTAGGTAGCGATAGTTGGCGACTCCACTGGGGACTATTGTTAGAGAGTTAGGCCAATCAATCAGTGTGCTTTCCTTAATATGACTTCCCTTTTGTTCTTTTTCTTTGTCTTTTTTTCTTATATTCTTGTATATATAAACTCTTTTGATGCTTTTAGTGTGTTTTAAAATGTATGCATGAGGTAAATATTTATTCATTTGATGCACACAAACACCAACACTATTTGCACACACGGTGAGTTGAAAAAGGGGCCTATACCCGGGTCCACGGGAACATAAGGAGTGGAGGTGAATCTGTGGTCATGCTAGGTCTCCGACTTGCTTGATTACAGTGAACCCTCATCTAGAGTTTTTCTCTTTGATAACATATTGTTGCTATTAGTCCCTACTGCCGCAATATGTTCTTCGAAGGGGATGATACCTCTAGAGACCATCAAGAGAGATATGACCACCTTGGGAATTATCATTAAAAGGCCTTTTGGTTCCTCCCGTGTAGGTCCCTAAAATAGGGGCACGGAGCAAACACGCTGTGTGTCGTTTTGAACACTGCCATGCATGTAGTCCTAAATGTCATGTACGCCTTTGCTTGTAATTATTTGTGGACATTATCGTACTATGTGCATCCCCGTGTTATGCTTTTGCGCGTCTACATCATGTCGTCACGCACGCGTTGTATGTTGGTCTCGTCTTTTGTCATGGGAAGCCGGAGGATCCATATCACCTTCTTAAACTACACACATGGGGCACTGCACCCCCGAATGTGCAAGTAAGAAGAGATAATTTTCCAGGCCCTCGTGTCCGTAAATGCATTCATATCATGCATCGCATAAGCATCTCTTCATGGCATCATAATGAACATATCGTTTCTGCATTTGCCCGTTATCATATTCCAGCATCACATTTTGCATGAGTCATTGCATTATCATGCATATGTGTTCAACATACTTTTTGTTCTACAAACTGCATACCTTTTGTTTTCATGTTCGCTCATGTATGATCCTTGCATTTTCCTCTGCAAAACAAAAACAAAAAGGGAAGCATGAAAATTCATAATGCATTCTTAGTTGTATATATTCGGTACCATGAGCCAACCATGTTGGGATCATAAACCCGTTTCACTTAAAAACAAAATGATTGAACATGGTACCTAATGCATGGTTAACTAGGAAATGATGTTTCTTCGGGCATCTCAATTTCATACTTACATTTTCCATGCATAGCTTAAAGTATGCCCGAGTCATTCATCCCTATGAAATGTTGTTGAAGTATTGGCGATCAGAATTGCCATTCCTTGGATTATAGGGTTGAACCAAGCTCATGCTTTTACGAAAAGGTTCATCAAGTCAAGTTGAAATATGGAAGTAACCATCTTGCAAAAATTGGGGCAAAAGATGGATCACTGCTTCGTCTACTGCTGTCGCAACGTGCCCTTCACGGGCGAGCGAGGGCGAGGCTCACAGGTGCGCTTTACAAAGGAGGAAAGATGCGCGGAGTCGCCACCAACGTTTATTTGTGGAAAACATTGGGAAAACCGAAGGAAACCGGTCAAAATGAAAATTCTAAGTTCGGGAGTTGTATTTACGTTTGAGGAAGGTATTAGCACCTCTCACGTTTGTCTCGAACGACAACAACCTATTTTTTAGAATTGTGGAAATTGTGTTACCTTAACTTTTATTTCTTTTTATTTTTTTGAGGTCGACAAAAGCGGGGCTTTTGCTCCTACGTACCCTCCATCAAAGAGGAAGTCAGACCTACGTAGTTCTTTCTTATGCATGGACCAAGTGATTCTCTTTACTTGAAAGGTGATCATTTTAAGGCATTGGACCTTAAAAATGATCCTTTTTACTTGGTAAGAAACTGAAATGATAAACTTCCAAAAACTTATTTTTGTGGACGAGCTTGACTAGGCGAGTTTGATTTTAGCCTTAGTTTCACTTTAGTTATTAGTCAATTCAATTAAGAATGAGAAATCCCAAAGAGAAAATGTCCGATTGATTTTTCGCTTTACTTTACTAAAAGGTATATTATTTTTTATTATTATTATATTATTATTTTCCCTCTTTTTTGATTTCCAACGTGGTTACGGCACGACCGAACGGTCGGAATTCATTTTAACCGAAATTAATGGATGATACAATTTAAATGATCGGTGGAAATTTATTTTATTTTTAGATTAAGCGAGAAATGACTTAAATAAATGGCTTAAGCACGTCAAAAAGGGGGTATAAAAAGCAAATGAAAACGAGAATAAAAATACATGAAACAAAATGTGGACCAACACGGGTACATAGAATGAATTGAAAAGCTTGGTTTGAGGTACTTACCCATTGAAGATTGAAGAAAACGAAGAACGAACGATGAATCTTGAAGAACGGTCGAGAATCTTCACGTAATTACTCACATAAACGTTACGGAAGCGCCTCGGCTTGGATTTTCTTCACGGAAATAATTTTCCTCAGCAATTTCGAGAGAGAGAGAAGTGCCTAAGGGGCTGAACCCTTTTCTTCTTCACTTCTCCGCCTATTTATAGCAAAATAGGGGAGAAGCTTGCCGCCCAGCTCGCCTAGGCGAGCAAGGTTGCTTCCTCCAGAAGCAACAGCCTTCTGGAGGGCCCAAGTGGGCCTGGTTGCTATTTGCACCCCCCTTTTTACTAAATGCACCCTTTCTATTTTTTTTGTAATTCTCTTTCCGTAACGTTACGAAACTTTACGAATTTCGTAACGATACTTATTTTCCTTCCGCAAGGTTACGAATCCTTACGGATTATGTATTTACTCTTTTTTAGCTTTCGAAGAAGTTACGGAAACTCACGGATTGCGCAAAAACACCTCTTTTCGATTTCCGCCACATTACGGAATTTCACGGATCGCGCAAGCCTGCTTCCTTTTGATTTCTGAGACGTCTCGGGACTTCATTTATTGCATGTCATCAAGTAATAATCCCCAGACGAAATTAGGGTATGACAACTGCCAAACACATTTAGGATTGTTGATGTCCTTGTTACTTCCAGTTTCACGTTGACAAAGATGTAATGGACCATGTTGAAAATCTAAATTGATTCAACCCCATGTCCTGCATAAAAATTCGCAATATTGTGCATCATTCGTATACATCCGTGCTTTTCATTGGTTGCATTCTTTCCTTGAAAAAAAAGAACTTAATCATTGTTCTCAAAAAGAAAAGAACATGCTTTACGGTGACCTTATCGAACCCGTGCTAGAGCTACAGTAATGGGTGAAGTAGAGGAGGTGCAAGAGCAGATGAAGGCCGACATGGTGGCCATGAAAGAGCAAATGGCCACAATGATGGAGGCCATGATGAGTATGAAGAAGATAATGGAAGCCAATGCGGTTGCAGTTGCCGCTACCAGGGCTGTTGCTAAGGTGAACCCGATGCCCCCATCTGATCTCAACCAAATGAATCATCCAACCTCAAATATGGTGGGCAAAGAATTGGGAAGTACGGACGACCCCATGATGTGCAAATTCAAAACGAGCACGCCTTCCCGCCATATGGCTTGCCTCCCAACTATACGCCACCCAATGTGGCATACACTCCCAATGAGAATGTTAATAACTCCACTCCTATACCCATTGAGAGCCAACAACTCCAAATTGATCATGCACATGTCTTTTAAACCATGGGGGAGACACATGAAATTCCCCATCACAATCTAGCCGATTTCGAGCCTTGCCTCGGATATGCCATTGAAGGGCAAGCAGTTGGTGGTATACCCCTTTAAAACACTTTGGAGGGCCCTCAGTATCACCCAGAACTACACCTCTTGCATTCCACAACAAGTAAAACCCTCATGCTATGGCAGAAATGGGAAAGTTGGATCATCTAGAGGAAAAGCTCAGGGCCATTGAAGAAGGTGAAGATTATGCCTTTGCTAACCTAGAAGAGTTGTTCCTAATACCCAATATCATCACCTCTCCCAAGTTCAAGGTGCTGGACTTTGACAAGTACAAGGGGACTACTTGCCCCAAGAACCATCAAAAGATGTATTGTCGGAAGATGGGGGCATACGCAAAAAGATGAGGAATTGCTGATACATTCCTTCCAAGAAAGTCTTACTGGGGTAGCTGTTACCTGGTACACTAACTTGGAACCTTCCCGAGTCCATTATTGGAAGGACCTAATGGTTGCCTTCGTTAGGCAGTGTCAGTATAATGGCTTCGGATAGGATGCAACTACAGAACATGTGCAAAAAGGGGGCACAGATCTTTCAAAGAATACGCCCAAAGGTGAAGGGATCTGGCAGCCCAAGTGTTTCCTTCAATGACGAAGAAAGAAATAATAACAATGATAGTAGACATATTACTAGTGTTCTATTATGGAAAATGGTGGGTTACACACCTTCAAGCTTTGTGGATTTGGTCTTCGCTGGCGAAATGATCAAAATGGGTCTAAAAAGAGGCAAATCTGATCATCATGCTTTGATAAATGCAAAAAAACTGGGGCAAATGAAGAGGGTGAGAATGAGGGAGAAACCCATGCTGTGACTACCATTCCTATATAGCCAAGTTTCCCACCAACCCAACAATGTCATTACTCAGCCAATAACAAACCTTCTCCTTACCCACCACCCAGTTATCCACAAAGGCCATCCCTAAATCAACCACAAAGCCTGTCTACCGCACTTCCAATCATGAACACCACCTTTAGCACAAACCAAAACACCAACCAATAAATGAATTTTGTAGCGAAAAAGCCTGTAGAATTCACCCCAATTCCAGTGTCCTATGATGACTTGCTCCCATATCTACTTGATAATTCAATGGTAGCCATAACCCCAACCAAGATTCATCAACCTCCATTTCTCTGAGAATACGACTCGAACGCAACGTGTGCTTGTCATGGAGAAGCCTCGGGGCGTTCCATTGAGCATTGTAGGGCCCTGAAGCGTAAGGTGCAAGGTCTAATTGATGCGGGCTGGCTGAAATTTGAGGAGAATCGTGTGTAAATCCTGACATTGACAAGAGATGTCACACATGGGGCAATTTTGAAAGCTGTTGTTAGATGTCTCTAATGACTTATCAGGATTTTCAAGTTTATACCATTATTGTAAACCACAGTTACAATGCTAAATAAAATGGATAAATTTGATATCTTTGTCCCTTATCCTCTCACAAACGCATCTTTGCTTATTCAACTTTCACCAGAATGTGGGTGCAAGCCATTGGTCTGTTTGCTCAAGCGACCTGCGCTCTTGAGTTTGGACTTCCAAGACCGTTCAATAAGAAATTACTCGTGCTACATATTTGGTGAGGGTTCCGTAAAATGACAAGTAAAGCAAAAATAAGTTTCAAAATAAAAATAAAAAAAGCATTTGATTGACTGTGTTTTCAAGTAAAAATATAGACGTTCATGTGACCTCATTTTATCATTCTGGAAAGTTTGTCTTTTTTAGAGAGAAATGAGTTATCAAGAATAGGAGTCATTTGACTTAATCCATCAATTGAAAAAAATCCTTCAACTATTTCTCGTCCTTGGAAAATTCTTTTTGCAAGAATCAACCGCTTCTTTCATTCTCCCTTGCTACAAGGTCATGACAAAAGATAACAATTGGTACCTCAAAGCCCTACACAGGGGCAATGAGGGGCACCGTGCATGAGCCTCAAGCGAACCTAGGGGCAGATCAAAAGTTCTCACCTGTCGATGTTTTTAAACAAAAAAAAGGGAGGGACAAACCCTGGCATTTCAATGGATTGATTAAACATCAAAAAGCTCCATTGTCGTCACTCCAAAATGGTCAAGTGACTAAATCAAACAGAACATACACTCTGAGGGAGTTCCCGGAGAGATTTGCAAACGATAGGATAAGGTTGCATGAATTATCACCTCTTTCAAAAGGACAACCAATCTGTGTTTTCCAAAAAAGTTAAATCAAAATCAAAATCACAAAATAGGGAAAGAATGTCATGAACATTGTACAACTTTCTGTTGCATTGCATTGTTTCATATGAAGTCCACATTTACCAAATTTCAAAGGTTGCATACATCCCTAAAAATCATGTTAACTGCGTAGATTTCCTACACCTAATGTCCCATCTTTTGGAATTTGGGATGACCGGCCCTCTCAATGAGTCAATCTCTTGCTTTCTCAAAAGGGTGGACCCTTGGGTACTAGTACCCTCACCTTTTGAGGACTACACGTCCTCACCTTCAGAGGGCTGCACACCCTCACCTTTAGAGGGCTGCACGCCCTCACCTTCAGAGGACTACATGTCCTCGCCTTCAGAGGACTACATGTCCTCGCCATTAGAGGACAAAACGTTCTCGCCTTTAGAGGACTACACGTCCTCGCCATCAGAGGACTACACGTCCTCACCATCAGAGGGTTGCACGCCCTCGCCTTCAGAGGGCTACACGTCCTCACCTTTAGAGGGCTACATACACGCCCTCAGAGGACTACGCGTCCTCACCTTCAGAGGGCTACATGCCCTCGCCTTCAGAGGGCTACACGCCCTTACCTTAAGAGGGCTACGCGTCCTTACCTTCAGAGGGCTACATGCAAGCCCTCAAAGGACTACGCGTCCTCACCTTCCGAGGGCTACATGCCCTCGCCTTCAGAGGGCTACACGCCCTCACCTTCAGAGGACTACACATCCTCACCTTTAGAGGACTACACATCCTCACCATCAGAGGACTACATGTCCTCACCTTCAGGGGGCTACACGCCCTCACCTTGAGAGGACTACACGTCCTCACCTTTAGAGGGTTGCATGTCCTTGCCTTTAGAGGGCTGCACACCCTCTTTTTTAGTGGGTTGCACGCCCTCGCTTTTAGAGGGTTGGACGCCCTCGCCTTCAAAGGGTGACACATCCAGGACTTTAGAGGGCTACGTGTCCTCACTTTCAGTGAGCTCGACATCCGCACCTTAAGAGAATTTAAGGTCCTCTGCCCTTAATGGTTAATCGAGACTTGCGCTCCGGGTTATGGGGGCCAGTAGTTTCCTTTTATCAGTTCAGTTCCTGGGCCACCCCCTGATCCTGGAGGAGGGCCAACTATGCGAGCACAACTAGAGAAGGAGGCTATCGTACAGCCACTATGTATACTGGGGCAAGATTTCACCCGTGCCATTACAAAGAGATGAGTGCGGATCATGTGCACCAACATGACCACCCTTACACAGATATAGATGGCGTTGCCACTTAGCAACATTCTGCCCAGCGACCACAATGCCGATCTCCCCCTATGAATGTATCAGTTGGTCTGTGCCATCGTGACATAGGTAAGTATGCACATTGCTCAACTAATTTCTGATGTCATCCACTATTTGCAGGGGTCGCGCCCACAAGACACCCAGTGGACCCGGAGAAGTCCAACAGGGCCCTGGGTTTCTAGCTCGGGTTACGGGCCTCTGTCAGTCCTACAGGGTGCTCGTCCCCCCCAGTAAGGTCATACCATCGTGACATAGGTAAGTATGCACTTCTCTCAACTGAATTCTGATTTCATCTATTGTTTGCAGGGATCGCGCCTGCAAGACACCTAGTGGACCCGGAGAAGTCCAACAGGGTCTTGGGGTTTCTAGCTCTGATTACGGGCCTTTGTCAGTTCTACGAAGCGTCTGTCGCCCCCAACAAGGTCATTAGGCCCCCCATTAACCGGGCTTTCATCAAGAAGTACTGCGCCCCCAGGCAGGCGCAGGGCGAGACACCACAACAGCCTGGGGATGGTTGACAGCGGGCAACAGGCACACCGCCACCACCTCTAGAGTTCACCTCAGCTCATCCATAAAAAGGTTAGAGCGTTACCTACGACACATGGCCGACCAATAGGCGACCAAGTCCAAAGCCAAAGGTAAGCAAAGTACTAGGTCCGTGGCCGACAAGTCATCACGTGTCCAGCTCAAGACGTTAAAGAAGTGCTACTAGGAGGCAACCTAGTACCTTTTAAATTTCTGTTTGTTATTTGATCACCTTTGTTTCTACAGTCATAGTAGGACACACCTAGTTGCTCATGATCCTAGGAATTTAAATAAAACAAGCACAAGCTCGTAAGGTAGTCATACCTCACAAAATATATGTATGTGTGTTTAGGTAGTGAAAATACCTTAGATATGCATGTATGTAGCAAAAAGATATCTCACAAAATATATATATGTATGTTTAGGTAGTGAAAATACCTTAGATATGCATGCATATAGCAAAAATACCTCACAATATATATATATATATATATATATATATATATATGTGTGTGTGTGTGTGTGTGTGTGTGTGTGTGTGTGTGTGTGTGTGTGTGTGTGTGTGTGTGTGTGTGTGTGTGTGTGTGTGTGTGTGTGTGTGTATGTATGTTTAGGTAGCAAGATACCTTGGATATGCATGTATATAGCAAAAATACCTCACAAAAATATACACATGTTTAGGTAGCAAAAAAAATGGGTAGGTCTTGTGCACTTTCGTTCACACGCCTTTTTCGAGTCTCTGTCAGTTCTACGGAGTGCTTGTCATCATGCGTCCAGCTCAAGAAGTTAAAGAAGCGCTACTAGGAGGCAACCTAGTACCTTTTAAATCTCTGCTTGTTATTTGATCACTTTTGTTTCTCAAGTCATAGCAGGACACACCTAGTTGCTCATGATCCTAGGAATTTAAAAAAAAAACAAGCACAAGCTCGGAAGGTAGTCGTACCTCACAAAAAAATAATATATATATATATATATATATATATATATATATATATGTATGTTTAGGTCGAAAGATACCTTGAATATGCATGTATGTAGCAAAATACTTCACAAAATATATATATATGGATGTTTAGGTAACAAGATACCTTGGATATGCATGTATATAGCAAAAATATCTCACAAAACATATATATGTATGTTTAGGTAGCAAGATACCTTGGACACGCATGTATATAGCAAAATACCTCACAAAAATATACGTATGTTTAGGTAGCAAAATACCTCATGAAAAAAAAAGAGTGAGCATGAAAAGAAAAAGAAGGAAGAAAACAAAATAGAAAAAATAAATAAAAAATAAAAAATAAAAAGTTGTCTAGCTAAAAAAACAACATGCTTGTGAAAAGAGATAATTTCCAACTTTTTTTTGAAAGATTTTACTGATCTTAACCAGTTTTTGAAAAAAATGTGTATACACCTGAAGAGTGAATGCTGTGAAAAGTTTCTGAACGCCCAAGATAGACTCGGATGAATGCACAAATTGATAGAAGAACATATTTTGGAAATACTTGGTTGACTTAAAATAGGGAAAATGAATCCTGAGCTCTAGTGTCACATGACCATAAAAACTTGATGGTTGAGTGTCCACATGGGTGCATGCATGACCAGTTTTGCATAAAATTTCCTAATCACCATTGTTGCATGTGTATCATGGAAATAATGTAGGACATCCCCTTTATCCCCGAACCGCTGGCCAAACCCTGACATATATCATGACTAGCCATTCTACAAGCCTTGAGCCAAAAATCCAAACTTATCATAAACCTTGACTCAGGGTGAGAATGTCAATCCTTGCCCTCGGAAAAAAAAAAAGAGAGAAAAAAAGAAAAATTCTCAATCAAAGAGTGGGAGAAAGCAAAAAAAGGAAAGAAAATTCCCGATCAAGGATCGGAAGAAAACAGAAGAAATATTCAGAAAGGTCTTTGGACCAGACAATATCTGAACAGTACAGAATTGTCACCAAGTAAACAAGAAAAAAGGAAACCACGACCTAAAGTGGTCCTCTCCCTTTGATTGCCAACCAAAATCCTGTGCGCTAGCGACTTTCTCGCCCCGCACTAAACAAAAACAGAAAAGGAAAAGGCAAAAACACTCAAAGCCAAAATTCCCCACCTAAAAACCATTCCTGAAAAAAGTCCTATTGATCCATGATCACGCATGTAATCTTTGATTTGATAGGAAATGATTTGCAAAATCAAGTCATGACATATCTATGGTTCGGAATTAGGATAAAACACTTACATGTGTGAGATTGATACACTTTGAGTGATTTTCTCCTATCTTTGTTGGACCCAGTGTTTCCTCTAAATGGTCGTTTAGAAACGAAATGCTAACATCCAAAATCTCATTTACGGTTATGAGAAAATTTCATCAGCATACTCTCCTTCCCCGATAGACACATTGTTTTTCATCCAAAAAGCATATGTTGCTCTGATCAGTTGGAAGTTTTGTCTCTTTACTAAAGCATGTTCGCATTTTGGTAAAGAAAACACCGAGACTATTTTTAGTCTCACAGTTAGCAAGAACTACGTAGGTCTGAGTTCCTCGTCACAAATTGAGGATACGTAGGAGCAAAAGCCCTGCTTTTGTCGACCACCCCACCTTTTGTTACCGTGACCCAACTGTCCGGTGGCATGCGGAGCCACATGACCGTGGGATCCCCAAATTCGTATGTTCCATCATTTATCATTTGAATGTTATCTTGTTTTTATAACTTGAGGGACTGACGTTTGTTTTGTTTTGATTGTCTCCCTTGTTTTGTGCATACATGTCGTATTTACTTCGTTGTTGTCAGTAGTGTTTGTTGAAGTTTCGGAATCACGTAGATTTTTTCATTTAGGAACGTTGTCCAAAATAAAAAATGATGAACCAAAATCATGATAAAAAGAAAGAAGCGTTGTGAATAAAATGTCTACGTATATAAAGAAAAAGAAAAATG
Organism: Glycine max; assembly: GCF_000004515.6. NCBI lineage: Eukaryota > Viridiplantae > Streptophyta > Magnoliopsida > Fabales > Fabaceae > Glycine > Glycine max. The sequence continues at coordinate 26,867,762 of NC_038246.2, read as the reverse complement.
TTTTTATATATGTATGCAAATGGAAAATGTGTATAGAAGGATTTTTGTAAATGATGCGTGGAAAGAAATCCTTGTGTGTGTGAACAACGAGTGTATATAAAGAAACTTTTGTATGAACCATAGGTGTGCGTTGGAGAAAAACGAAAAAGAGCTTTGAATGTAAATAGGGTTTGACCATGTGACGTAAAGAGAAAGAGTTCCAATGCATATACAGAAAAAGTTTGTCATGTATAAGAGTGTAGATATACAAAGAAAAATTTCTTCATAGAGGACCATAGGTGTATAATTTTGTGAATATATAAAAATGAAACAAAAAGGAAAAAGAAAGAAAGACCGCGAAGGTCGACATGTTATAGTTAAGAAGTATAAATCATTCGTAAAGAGCAAACGTATCTTCTGGAAACAAGGGACTGACGCTAAGAGTTTAGTTTCCGGAATAACTGAGATAAAAGTGGATGAATTCATTGAACTGATGGGAGAACATAATTTGGAAACATTGGGTCTGTTTGTGTAAATTCCCAACCGTAGTATCACAATGCCATAAACGGGATGCTTGAGTGCCCACCTGGCTGTAGCCATGACTAATTTTGCACGTTGTTTTCAAATCATCATTTTCACGCGTGCCTTATGGAAAAATATGGAAGTTCGGCCCGAAATCGACACCTTGACACCCCAAATTTGTTTTGCCCCAGATATCAAGATTGGGTTCCCACGATAAAAGACCTCATTGAGACACAACCTTAGACCTTTTTGAACCTTGGCCTATAAAAAAGAATCCTCATCCTTTCCCCCGAAGCAAAGGACAGCGGAATCTCCTCAAGCGAGAGCGAATAGAATGCTAAAACCCGATTTCCCAAAGAAAGGGATGGAGAAGGAGAAGTGAAAAGAAAGAAGAGGAAGAAATGGGAAGAAGGAAAAAGAAAAAGATGAAAATAAAGAAAAGAACAATAAAAAAGTAAGAAAGAGAAGGATTCCGGATCAAAGATCGAAAGGAAGTAAAAATGGAAAAGAAGCAATTCTCAATCAATGGAAGAAAGAGAACGGAAGATCTTCAGACCAGATAAATTTTCGGCAAGGTAAGTGACTGCCGGCAAAGGAAAACCCATTTTTGGTGTCTCTTCCTTTCAGATTGCCATTCAAGGTCATTCTCGACTGGCGATATCCCACCCCACATGAACAAAAAGGAAGAGACCGAAACACCCAGCTTCCTCTCCAAAAACACTACCCTCGAGAAAATCCTATTGATCCGTGATCGTACGTGTGATCTCTGATTCGATAGGAAATCGTGTGCAAAATAAAGTCATGGTGAAGTTATGGTTTGCGAATAGGATGAAACACTTGCCTATGTGAGTTTTATACACTATGAGTGATTTATTTTCAGCTTGGCCCGATGTTTCCCCTACATGTTCATCTAAAAGCTAAATGTTGACATCCTGCCCTTCACTTCGGTTACAAGGAAGATTACCCTTGGCACAAGTATATTGTTTCTCTAAGATATGGTGCTCTCGCGAATGATTTATTTTTCTTTGCAAAAAGCATGTTTGCCTTTTTTTTGGTGGAAAAAACCTGGTGGACCATTCGGTCCTACCACTCTTTTCGGAGCCCCATGAATTTATTACCTAGCGCTGTTCATGCATCCTCCACCAACGAGTCTGGAGCCCCGCGAATTTAATGCCTAGCGCTGTTCGCCAATTCTCCATTCTCCACTTTTTTCAAAGCCCCTTGAATTTATTGCCTAGCGCTGTACATGCATCCTCCACCAACGAGTCTGGAGCCACGCGAATTTATTGCCTAGCGCTGTTCGCCAATTCTCCATTCTCCACTTTTTTCGGAGCCCCATGAATTTATTGCCTAGAGTTATTCATGCATCCTCCACCAACGAGTCTGGAGCCCCGCGAATTTATTGCCTAGCGCTGTTCGCCAATTCTCCATTCTCCACTTTTTTCGGAGCCCCATGAATTTATTGCCTAGAGCTGTTCATGCATCCTCCAACAATGAGTCTGGAGCCCCGTGAATTTATTGGCTAGCACTGTTCGCCAATTCTCCATTCTCCACTTTTTTCGGAGCCCCATGAATTTATTGCCTAGCGCTATTCATGCATCCTCCACCAACGAGTCTGGAGCCCCGTGAATTTATTGCCTAGCGCTATTCGCCAATTCTCCATTCTCCACTTTTTCGAGCCCCATGAATTTATTGCCTAGCGCTGTCCATGCATCCTCCACCAACGAGTCTGGAGCCCCGCGAATTTATTGCCTAGCATTGTTCGCCAATTCTCCATTCTCACTTTTTTCGGAGCCCCATGAATTCATTGCCTAGCGCTGTTCATGCATCCTCCACCAACGAGTCTGGAGCCCTGCGAATTTATTGCCTAGCGCAGTTCACCAATTCTCCATTCTCCACTTTTTTCGGAGCCCCATGAATTTATTGCCTAGCGCTATTCATGCATCCTCCACCCACGAGTCTGGAGTCCCGCGAATTCATTGCCTAGCGCTGTTCGCCAATTCTCCATTCTCCACTCTTATTCGGAGACCCATGAATTCATTGCCTAGCACTGTTCATGTGTCCTCCACCTTCGAGTCTGGAGCCCCGTGAATTTATTCCCTAGCGCTGTTCGCCAATTCCCCATTCTGCACTTTTTTCGGAGCCCCATGAATTTAATTCCTAGCGCTGTTCATGCATCCTCCACCAACAGGTCTGGAGCCCCGTGAATTTATTGCCTAGCGCTATTCGCCAATTCTCCATTCTCCACTTTTTTCGGAGCCCCATGAATTTATTGCCTAGCGCTGTTCATGTGTCCTCCACCCACGAGTCTGGAGCCCCGCGAATTCTTTGCCTAGCGCTGTTCGCCAATTCTCGATTCTCCACTCTTATTCGGAGACATATGAAATTATTGCCTAGCGCTATTCAAGTGTCCTCCACCCACGAGTCTGGAGCCCCGCGTATTCATTGCCTAGCGCTGTTCATGCATCCTCCACCAACGAGTATAGAGCCCCGCGAATTTATTGCCCTGCGCTGTTCGCCAATTCTCCATTCTCCACTTTTTTCAGAGCCCCATGAATTTATTGCCTAGCGCTGTTCATGCATCCTCCCCCAACGAGTCTGGAGCCCCGCGAATTTATTTCCTAGCGCTGTTCGCCAATTCTCCATTCTCCACTTTTTTCGGATCCCCATGTATTTAATACCTAGCGCTGTTCATGCATCCTCCACCAACGAGTCTGGAGCACCTTGAATTTATTGCCTAGCGCTATTCGCCAATTCTCCATTCTCCACTTTTTTTGGAGCCCCATGAATTTATTGCCTAGCGCTGTTCATGCATCCTCCACCAACGAGTCTGGAGCCCCGCGAATTTATTGCCTAGCACTGTTCGCCAATTCTACATTCTCCACTTTTTTCGGAGCCCCATGAATTTATTGCCTAGTGCTTTTCATGCATCCTCCACCCACGAGTCTGGAGCCCCGCAAATTTATTGCGTAGCACTGTTCGCCAATTCTCCATTCTCCAGTTTTATCGGAACCCCATGAATTTAATGCCTAGCGCTGTTCATGCATCCTCCACCAACGAGTCAGGAGCCCCATGAATTTATTGCCTAGCGCTATTCGCCAATTCTCCATTCTCCACTTTTTTCGGAGCCCCATGAATTTATTGCCTAGCGCTGTTCATGCATCCTCCACCAACGAGTCTCGAGCCCCGCGAATTTATTGCCTAGCGTTGTTCGCCAATTCTCCATTCTCCCCTTTTTTCGGAGCCACATGAATTTATTGCCTGGCGTTGTTCATGCATCCTCCACCAACGAGTCTGGAGCCCTGTGAATTCATTGCCTAGAGCTGTTCGCCAATTCTCCATTCTCCACTTTTTTCGAAGCCCCATGAATTTATTGCCTAGCGCTATTCATGCATCCTCCATCCACGAGTCTGGAGTCCCGCGAATTCATTGCCTAGCGCTGTTCGCCAATTCTCCATTCTCCACTCTTATTCGGAGACCCATGAATTCATTGCCTAGCACTGTTCATGTGTCCTCCACCTTCGAGTCTGGAGCCCCGTGAATTTATTGCCTAGCCCTGTTCGCCAATTCTCCATTCTCCACTTTTTTCAAAGCCCCATGAATTTATTGCCTAGCGCTGTACATGCATCCTCCACCAACGAGTCTGGAGCCACGCGAATTTATTGCCTAGCGCTGTTCGCCAATTCTCCATTCTCCACTTTTTTTGGAGCCCCATGATTTTATTGCCTAGAGTTATTCATGCATCCTCCACCAACCAGTCTGGAGCCCCGCGAATTTATTGCCTAGCACTGTTCGCCAATTCTACATTCTCCACTTTTTTCGGAGCCCCATTAATTTATTGCCTAGCGCTTTTCCTGCCTCCTCCACCAACGAGTCTGGAGCCCCGCGAATTTATTGCCTAGCACTGTTCGCCAATTCTCCATTCTCCACTTTTATCGGAACCCCATGAATTTAATGCCTAGCGCTGTTCATGCATCCTCCACCAACGAGTCAGGAGCCCCGTGAATTTATTGCCTAGCGCTATTCGCCAATTCTCCATTCTCCACTTTTTTCGGAGCCCCATGAATTTATTGCCTAGCGCTGTTCATGCATCCTCCACCAACGAGTCTGGAGCCCCGCGAATTTATTGCCTAGCGTTGTTCGCCAATTCTCCACTCTCCCCTTTTTTCGGAGCCACATGAATTTATTGCCTGGCGTTGTTCATGCATCCTCCACCAACGAGTCTGGAGCCCCGCGAATTCATTGCCTAGCGCTGGTCGCCAATTCTCCATTCTCCACTTTTTTCGGAGCCCCCTGAATTTAATGGCTAGCGCTGTTCATGGATCCTCCACCCACGAGTCTGGAGCCCCGCGAAATCATTGCCTAGCGCTGGTCGCCAAATCTCCATTCTCCAGTTTTATCCGTAGCCCCATGAATTTATTGCCTAGCGCTGTTCATGCATCCTCCACCCACGAGTCTGGATCCCCGCGAATTAATTGCCTAGCGCTGTTCGCCAATTCTCCATTCTCCACTTTTTTCGGAGCCCCGCGAATTTATTGCCTAGCGCTGTTCGCCAATTCTCCATTCTCCACTTTTATCCGGAGCCCCATGTATACCTTGCCTAGCGCTGTTCATGCATTATCCACCCACTAGTCTGGAGCCCCGCGAATTTATTGCCAACGCTGGTTGCCAATTCTCCCTTCCCCACTTTTATACGGAGCCCCATGAATTTATTGCCTAATGCTTTTCATGCATCCTCCACCCCCGAGGCTGGAGCCCCGCGAAATTATTGCCTAGCGCTGTTCGCCAATTCTCCATTCTCCACTTTTATCCGGAGCCCCATGAATTTATTGCCTAGCGCGGTTCATGCATCCTCCCCCCACGAGTCTGGAGCCCCGCGAATTTATTGCCTAGCGCTGTTCGCCAATTCTCCATTCTCCACTTTTTTCGAAGCCCCATGAATTTAGTGCCTAGCGCTGTTCATGCATCCTCCCCCAACGAGTCTGGAGCCCCGCGAATTTATTGCCTAGCGTTGTTCGCAATTCTCCATTCTCCACTTTTTTCGGAGCCCCATGAATTTAATGCCTAGCGCTGTTCATGCATCCTCCACCAACGAGTCTGGAGTCCCGCGAAGTTATTGCGCGCACTGTTCTCCATTTCTTCTTTCTCCACTTTTTTCGGAGCCCCATGAATTTTATTGCCAAGCGCTTTTCAAGCATCCTCCACCAACGAGTGTGGAGCCCCGCGAAGTTATTGCGTAGCGCTGTTCGCCAATTCTCCATTCTCCACTTTTTTGGGAGCCCCATGAATTTATTGCCTAGCGCTGTTCAAGTGTCCTCCACCTTCGAGTCTGGAGCCTCGCGAAGTTATTGCGTAGCGCTGTTCGCCAATTCTCCATTCTCCACTTTTTTCGGAGCCCCATGAATTTATTGCCTAGAGCTGTTCATGTGTCCTCCACCTTCTAGTCTGGAGCCCCGCGAAGTTATTGCGTAGCGCTGTTCGCCAATTTTCCATTCTCCACTTTTTTGGAAGCCCCATGAATTTATTGCTTAGCGCTGTTCATGCATCCTCCACTTTGGAGTCTGGAGCCCCGCGAAGTTATTGCATAGCGTTGTTCGCCAATTCTCCATTCTCCATTTTTTCGGAGCCCCAAGAATTTATTGCCTAGCGCTGTTCATGTGTCCTCCACCTTGGAGTCGGGAGCCCCGCGAAGTTATTGCGTAGCGCGGTTCGCCAATTCTCCATTCTCCACTTTTTCGGAGCCCCAAGAATTTATTGCCTAGCGCTTTCATGTGTCCTCCACCTTCGAGTCTGAAGCCCCGCGAAG